>NC_053025.1:498649579-498799202 GCF_003073215.2 Triticum urartu | reverse complement strand
TCGAAGATAGCAACAACTTCATAGTTCGTGTAATCCCAAGAGTGGTTGGGAACTCGACAAATTGCTATTTTCCGTAGACGACAGTCACCATGATCGTATTTGTAGAATACCGGTGTACTCAACCTCTGGGCAGTCTGAGATTTTTGGAAGTGGAACCCGGTGACGAGTGTACACATTCGCAAGTTCCCACTCGCAGTTGTACCCAATATAAACAACCCAATCTCCATTTGCGCCTGCCCAAGCCTTGCCCTCAAGCGATGGCATCTTAACATCACACGTATCATTATCAAGCGGCATCAACTTGCACAAGGCTAGGCTTCCATTGTCCTCGCGCCAGTCAGCAGGGTCACGGCGAAGAAGATAGGGGAGATCAAACCGCTCCTGGACCCTTGGGTTCCTTGTAATGATGTTATTGGTTGAGATGAGAATGGTCTTGAACAAACCTACCATGCTATCTGAGGTGATGACGTCGCACCGATCAATGAGTTCCTCCACCACGTCATCTTTCAGATCGGGGCAAGAATAACGAGGTCGTTGTCGGTGTCAAAACCGGCGGATCTCGGGTAAGGGGTCCCGAACTATTCGTCTAAGGTCGACGGTAACAGGAGACAGGGGACACAATGTTTACCCAGGTTCGGGCCCTCTTGATGGAGGTAATACCCTACTTCCTGCTTGATTGATCTTGATGAATACGAGGATTACAAGAGTTGATCTACCACGAGTTCGTAATGGCTAAACCCTAGATGTCTAGCCTGTATAATTGTGATTACCTCTATGGACTAAACCCTCCGGTTTATATAGACACCGGAGGGGCCTAGGGTTGTACAAAGTCGGTTTACAGAGGAAGGAATCTTCATATCCAAACGCCAAGCTTGCCTTCCACACAAAGGAGAGTCCCATCCGGACACGGGAGGAAGTCTTCGGTCTTGTACCTTCACGGCCCATCAGTCTGGCCCACGTCACATAGGCCGGAAGCCTGAGGACCCCTTAGTCCAGGATTCCCTCAGTAGCCCCCGAACCAGACTTCAATGACGATGTGTTTGGTGCGCTGATAGTCTTCGGCATCGCAAGGCGGGTTCTTCCTCCGAATACTTCAAAGCATCTGATCCAAAGAGTTATACTCGGCTTTCCATTTAATGTCGATCCCATTGGCTCCTGCGCCTCCATTGCTTCGACTTCCACGCGTCGAGCGAACATGAAAGGTCAGAGTATTTTTGCACATAACATCCTGGCCATGTAAGAAAGGCATATATTTAAGTGGATTGGATCTCAGATGTCGTCTCACACCAGGCGGAAAATCCTTAGAGCTTGCTAGGAGAAACCATTCCAACATGGCTAGCGTTCCCAGTTCTTCCTCCTGCCCTCACGGCTCCGAAAAAGGCGATTGGGAGAAATGTTTAGTATCCCACGACCAGCTGAGTAAGCTTCAAATGCAGGGATTCCTTCCCCCTGTGGATCTAGTCCCCGTTCGGGCAGGATTAACCTCCTTTACAGGCGAAGCCCTGTCGGAAAATTTCCCTAATCCAACCAGGGGGGAGCGAGTGTGCTTTGTATCCTTCTTAATAAGAGGCGTCGGGTTCCCAATCCACCCTTTCCTCCGAGGTCTATTGGAGTACTACGGCCTCCAACTGCACAACCTCACTCCAGCCTCCATCCTGCATATCGCGGGTTTCGTCGCTCTTTGCAAGCTATTCCTGGGCTGTTAGGCCCACTTTGATTTATGGAGGAAACTTTTCTGCCTCGTCCCTCGTACCCAAAAGGGATCCATATTCGAGGTGGGTGGCGCTGAGATATGGCGCATAGCTGGGACCGGATACTTGTCCGGTACGCCGAAGAAGGCATCCGAAGAGTGGCCCTTGAAGTGGTTTTATATTGAAGATGTCGCCCTCCCCGACCCAGTCCAAATGTGTCGTCCCGAATTTTCTAGCACTCCGTTTAGGAAACGCCACAACTGGCGTCCTCGGAGCCTTGAGGAGGAAGACAACGCAGAAGTTCAACAGTTAATGGGCAGGATAAGGACACTTGCCCAGTCCGGATTATCAATAATCGAGGTAATGGCAACTTCCATAATGCGAGGTGTTCAACCACTCCAATTCATAGGGCTCCCCATGTGGCACTACAATGGGGAAGATGACGCCTCATGCTGCAGACGGAAGGGTCCGGATACCCCTGCCGCCCTGGCCACAATATTGGCCGATCTGTATAAAGGGGAGAAAGAGGAGTTTACTCATCTCAAGCGCGGAGAGGGATTCTCCATGTAAAATCCTCCTAGCTGGGTGAGTTTTAATCCCACCTCCTTACTCAATCTTTTCCCCGAGCCATGTTTAATTGACATTTATTCGTCCATTCTTAATAGGAATGGCGGAAGGCTATCACGGAGATTTATAGTCCCACTCCACAGCCGGAGGACCATAACCGGGACCTCGATCCCAGATTTGAAGAGGATCCGGACATATTTGTAGAACTCAAAGAGGGAGTCTTCTACCAGGCGATCTATGACAGCACAGAAGTGCCTATCATGGTCGATTATCCTGGCATCCTTCCTGCCTCGCATGTAAATAACCAGGAGACATCTCCTCCAAAAGAGCTTCCTCGTTATGCCTCATCCACCGCACTGTCTCGTGCTCCAAAGGGGAGGCCGCACCAGAGGCATCTCATAAGAGAGCGGCTCCTATGCCGGGCGGGTCTTCAAAGTGGAAGGCAAATGACAACATGGCCGAGCCTTCATTGAAGAGGTATGGATTTAAGTATGCCCTCTAGCAGTCACATCGAACCATGACATTGTCCGCTATGTTTTATCAGGAAGAGTGTTCGCCGGACTATGTCCGGGGATCCTGCCGGTCGCACCTCCACCAGTCAGGTTCCAGACCCTGCCTCTAGGGCGGGGGCTGACACGGAAGCGACGCCGGCTTGTCCTCCTTCAGAGGATTCAGATAATGTATCCATTACGAACTCTGAAGTGGAGAGCGCCATGAATCATCGGCGCCGGAGGGCCGCTCTTCGTGACCCTGATTTTTCTAAAGAGGCGTTCAATGCCTTCAGCTCGGCTGATGTGTACATCCGAGCTGCTCGGGACGGGCTTGCCAGAGCCAATGACCATCATTTGAAAGATATGTGGGTAAGTACGCATTGTACAGATCTGGTAATCATGTACCAGTAGCCCCTGAGACTTGAAACAGTTGAAACAACTGATTTAAGGATCATTGTATAATCAGGTACTCACATAGAAGAACAACATGCTATCTCGTGAGATGGAAAAGTGCCAGACTCAGCTAGCTGTTGTTACCGCTGAACTGGAGAAGTCCAAGGAGGCACCACCTGGTAATGTTCCCCTCCATCCATAAAAAGTTAATCATGTACCACTAATGTCAATACTATTGCACTTCTGATGATAAGATCAGCAGATCAACTGAAAGAGGAACGGAAAGTCGCACAGGTGGGTAAGCAAGAGGTCGAAAGGTGACATGCCGCATGCAAACATGTGCTGACACGAGTCAGGGATGATAAGAACAAGCTACAGGATTCCAACACCCTGCTGGGCAAAAATCTAAAAGATGTACAAGCCCAGCTAGCTGACGCCGTAAAGGAAAATAGGAGGCTACGAGGCGGCATATTCGGTATGCTTTTGAACTTACCTTCGTTTAATTCAGCGAAAGAAATGAGCTGACAGATTTATGTCTACAGGTATGTTGACTGGTCGCCCCGAAGAGGAAATGTCCGGATCTCAAGGTGATCTGCTGCAAGAGCTGTCCCAAGTGCACGAGCGATCTCGGCAAGCAATGCGGAGTGTTGGCAAGGCCTTGTGGCCATCCACCTCCCCTCCAGGAAGTATGGAGGAGCTTGTGAAGATAGCCGCCAAGTTTTCCCAACAGGATTGTAAGCTAGACAGCCTGTTGGATGACATAGAGGAAGAAGTTTTTGAGTCCAAGTGACTATGTACCTCAATTGAAAAATTTGTCCCTAGCCGGATTTGTAAAACGATTGTCATGGCAGACCTTTTCGCTTCGACCTCTGGGCCCGAAGGTGCGGAGTGTTTCTGAATACCGGAGCGGTGATAGAGGCTAGGGTATGCGTGGAAACCAGGCGTAGGGGTCATAGTTGCTTGAACAGACAAGTTGTATCTGGCTAGCTATGTTATATTACTTGTTGATTGTAATAAACATCTTCCAGGGAGAATAGTTCCGTTAAGGGTTCCTTTCCCTGGGTGAACATGCGTTAGCATGCATGCCCGAACTGTGATTGAAGAATCGCAGTATACATAACATCTGGGGGTTCATAGTGTAATTAGGGTATAACATCTTTAGTCCGCCGACTGAATATTCCCTTAAGAATGCTAGCTTTCGGCTTCACCCAGTCTGAGGTACAAGTCCGGATGAACCGGCTGTAACAATCGCAGAGGTGCTCCCTTTATGCCCTAGCCGAACAAACGGGAACGTAGGGCATAAGCACAGGAGCCAGACAACCCAACTTGGCAAAAACTTAAGTCATAACAGTGCATATAATGGCGAAGAAAAGGTACATATGAGGAAAGGACACATATGTGGTGACCTTGATGCTCGAAGAATAATAATAAGCTTCTGTAAAAGAAGCCCCCAGGTATTATGAGCGTATACATTTAAGGATGTGTACGTCATAGGTGTGTGGTTTAGCCACACAAGAGCTATAGAGCCGGAGAGAAAAAAAATTAAAGAGAGAGAAAATGGAAACAAAGGGAGAAGAAGACGAACAAAGAGTACGGCTCTAGGCATAGAATCTTCGGAGTCTGGCAGCATTCCACGGGTTCGGCTCTAAGCAATTGTCCAATGCATCACGCAGGCGATACGCTCCTCCGGAGAGAACTTCATCGATGATGAAGGGATTCTCCCACTTCGGCTTGAGTTTGTACTTTTTCTTTTCTGGCAAGCGCAGGACGAGCTCACCAACATTATAAGTCTTGGCCCGCACTTCTCTGCTTTGGTATCTGCGAGCCTGTTGTTGATAGAATGTGGAACGGGCTTTTGCAACATCACACTCCTCCTCCAGGATATCTAGACTGTCCTGCCGATCAAGCTCGACCTCTCTCTCTCTTCATACATGCGCACTCGAGGTGAGTCATGAATGATGTCACAGGGCAAAACGACCTCTGCGCCATACACCATGAAGAATTGTGTGTATCTGGTAGTGCGATTGGGCGTGGTCCACAACCCCTAGAGTACGGAGTCGAGCTCCTCAACCCAGTGCTTGTCTGATTCTTTCAAAGACCGCACTAGTCTAGGCTTAATGCCGCTCATAATAAGACCATTAGCTCATTCGAGTTGACCGTTTGTTTGCGGGTTATAGACGGAGGCGTAATCAAGCTTAATGCCCAGGTTAGCACACCAGGTTTTCACTTCATCGGCTGTGACATTGGAGCTGTTCTCGGTGATGATGCTGTGTGGAACACCATAATGGTGCACCACACCGGATATAAAGTCTATCACTCGTCCAGCTTCGGCCGTTTTAACTAGTTTGGCATCTATGCACTCGGTGAATTTATCTACCATGACCAGAAGATATTTTTTCTTAGGGCTTCCTCCTTTAAGGGGTCCGACCATATCCAGCCCCCAGACCGCGAAAGGCCAAGTGATGGGGATTGTTTGTAGGGCGGTAGGCGGCATATGCCTTTGATTGGCAAACAACTGGCATCCGACACAACGTTGGACAAGGTCCTGTGCATCTGCTCGGGCCGTCGGCCAAAAGAAACCTGTACAGAAGGCTTTACTTACGAGGGCCTGAGCCGTGGCATGGTGACCGCCGAGACCAGCATGGATTTCGGCCAGGATCTACCATCCCTCCTCTTCGCAGATACATCTTTGAAGGACTCTGGTAGCGCTTTTCTTGTAGAGCTCTTCTTCATGGACCTTGTAGGCTTTCGAGCGCCGAACAATGCAGCGAGCCTCATTCTGATCCTCAGGGAGCTCTCGTCTATTAAGGTAGGCCAAGAATGGTTCGGTCCATGGGGCAATTACTACCATTATTACATGGGCCGATGGTGTTATTTCGGTGGCTAAGCCCCCGATGATATCAGTATTGTGTTCGGAATCTGGGGTATAATCGGATCCGGACTGGTGTTGCTACTCTCACCCTGCCACACCACGGATGGCTTG
This sequence comes from Triticum urartu, assembly GCF_003073215.2. Taxonomy (NCBI): domain Eukaryota; kingdom Viridiplantae; phylum Streptophyta; class Magnoliopsida; order Poales; family Poaceae; genus Triticum; species Triticum urartu. Next base: position 498,793,077 of record NC_053025.1, on the reverse strand, counting down.
AAGAGCCTTTCCAGAAAGATGTTAGGCGGGATGGGGTCACGCTTGGTGCCCATGCGAGCAAGGACATCCGCCGCTTGATTACTTTCCCGAGCCACATGATGAAACTCGAGTCCCTCGAACCGAGCTGAGATTTGAAGTATGGCATTACGATAGGCCGCCATCTTTGGATCTTTGGCATCGAAGTCTCCATTTATTTGGGATATTGTGAGATTTGAATCCCCGCGCACCTCCAGGCGTTGTATGCCCATGGAGGCAGCCATCCGAAGACCGTGCAATAAGGCCTCGTATTCGGCTAAATTGTTGGAGTCTGTGTATAATATTTGGAGTACATACTGGACTGTGTCTCCGATGGGGGACATTAAGACGATGCCTGCTCCTAAGCCGGACAACATTTTAGAGCCATCAAAGTGCATGACCCAGTACTCTTTAGGGAGTTTGGCCTCTGTCCATTCGGCGATGAAGTTGGCCAATACTTGGGATTTAATGGCTCGGCGTGGTTTGTATGTTATATCGAATGGCAGGAGCTCAATGGCCCACTTGGCAATCCGGCCCATAGAATCACGGTTGTTTATTATGTCATTGAGTGGTACTTCGGAAGCCACCGTGATTGAGAACTCTTGGAAGTAGTGTCGTAGCTTCCAGGATGCCATGAACACCGCATATGCTATCTTTTGGTAATGAGGGTACCGGAATTTGCATGGTGTGAGGACAGTGGATACATAGTATACCGGTTTCTGAAGTGGGATTTGTGTCCGTCCTCCTTTTGCTCAACGACGAGCACCGCACTCACCACCTGGTGTGTTGCAGAGATGTATAATAACATCGGTTCACTGATGTTCGGTGCGGCCAGGATTGGGTTGCTTGCTAAAAGAGCCTTTATTTCTTCTAGTCCGGCTGTTGCTGCATCCATCCACTCGAAGTGGTCGGTGCGTCGGAGAAGGCGATAAAGTGGCAATGCTTTTTCTCCTAGTCTGGAGATAAAGCGGCTTAAAACTGCCACACATCCAGCTAGTTTTTGGACCTGTTTAAGGTCTGTTGGTGTAGCCAATTGTGACAAAGCTCGGATTTTGGCTGGATTTGCCTCAATTCCTCTATTGGAAACGATGAAGCCCAGTAGTTTTCCAGCGAGAACGCCGAAAACACTTTTCCGGATTGAGCTTGATGTCATATGTGTGAAGGTTATCGAATGTGAGACGCATGTCGTCTATTAATGACTTGATGTGCCTAGTCTTGATGACGACGTCATCCACATATGCCTCAACTGTCTTGCCGATTTGTTTCTCCAGGCATGTATGAATCATGTGTTGGTAGGTGGCGCCGACATTTTTAAGCCCGAAGGGCATAGTGTTGAAGCAGAAAGGCCCGTATGGGGTAATGAATGTCGTTGCGTCTTGATCGGACTCCTTCATTTTGATTTGATGGTATCCGGAGTATGCGTCTAGGAAACACAGTGACTCATGTCCTACAGTAGCATCAATAATCTGGTCGATGCAGGGGAGGGGGAAGGGATCCATAGGGCAGGCCTTGTTGAGGTCTTTGAAATCGACGTACATGCGCCAGGATTTATCCTTCTTTGACACCATCACCAGGTTTGCTAGCCAGTCCGGGTGTTTTATTTCTCTGATGAATCTGGCCTCGATTAACTTGGCTAGCTCCTCCCCCATAGTTTGTTGTTTGGGTTCGGAAAAGCACCGCAGTGTTTGCTTGACCGACTTATATCCCTTCAATATATTGAGGCTGCGTTCGAGCATCCCATGTGGGATTCCTGTCATATCAGAAGGGTGCCAGGCGAATATGTCCCAGTTCTCGCGCAGGAACGCTCGTAGTGCGGCGTCGACCGTTGGGGCCAGTTGTGCCCCGATGGAAGCTGTCTTCTTGGGGTCCGTCGGGTGGACTTGAAATTTGACTATTTCATCTGCTGGTTTGAAGGATATGGATTTGGGCCGCTTATCGAGGATTACGTCGTGCCTATCCACCGTGGAGCGTAGTGTGGTTAACTCTTCGGCCGCGAGGGCCTCGGATAGTGCCTTGAGGGCCAGGGATGCGGTTTTGTTTTCAATGAGGAGGGCTATGTCTAGATCACTGGTAAGAGTGATAATACCGCTGGGCCCGGGCATCTTGAGCTTCATATACCCGAAATGAGGTATAGCTTGAAAGCGTGTGAATGCATCTCGCCCCAACAGGGCGTGATATCCACTGTTGAAAGGGGCCACTTGGAAGGTTATCTCTTTGGACCGATAGTTCTCAGGCGTGCCGAATACCACGTCGAGTGTAATTTTCCCCGCGCATCGCGCCTCCCGGCTAGGAATGATCCCTCGGAAGGTCGTATTACTTTGCTCGATGCGGCTCCTGTCTATTTCCATTTTATTGAGTGTGTCCTCGTAGATGAGGTTTAGTCCGCCACCGCCGTCCATGAGCACTTTAGTGAGCCGAAAGCCATCCACGATTGGATTGAGGACCAAGGCGGCTGGTGCCCGGACTAACCGGAATTTTGGTTCTTCACTGGCATTCAAAGTTATGGCCGTGTCGTTCCAGGGGTTTATTGTTGCGACTTGGCAGACTTCGGCGAGGTCGCGGAGTGCCCTCTTGCGCCGATTGTTTGGAGCGAAAGTCTCGAAGACTGTCAATACTCTAAGGTCGTCGTCCTCCGGGGGGTGTTGCTCTAAGGTGTTTTTGGTGAGGATATCCTCGCCACTCTTGGCCACTTGCCGGAGTATCCAACATGCTCTAAGGCCATGGGTTGGTACGGTATTCGGTGTCGTGTGTATTTTGCATGGCCTATCGAGACATCCCTCCAGGATGGTTCTGCGCCCCGTAATGGGCTTAGTTTTCTTCACTATGGGGTCGGGTGCCCCGCGAGGGTGCATCCTTTTTTCTCGCCAGAGGGGTTGAGCGGAGACCGGTGGTTCCCAGTGAGCTGTCTGAGTTCTCCAGGCGCTTTCCATCGGGCAGTACTTCTGTACTATGGTTGCCAAGTCAGCGAAGTGTAATACGCGACGGCGGTTGATAGCGTTGAGGATTCCTTCGTCCATGCAATTATTGCAGAATACTGAAATTGCGTCCTCGTCGCGACAATCTTTAATCTTGTCTTTGATAAGGAGGAATCTAGCCCAAAAGTGATGAACTGTTTCCTGAGACTGCTGTCATACATACATGAGGTCGCATAAATCCGGAGGGCCAGAATCTCTTGGCGAATGTTGCTTGTGGTGGATGGGTGGCTTTGAATCCGATCCCTGACCCAATTTGGAGTCCGGAGTTTGAAAAACTTTCGGGCTTATTGGTTCGGGCTCCGGGATGTTAAATGATTTTCTAGGCTCGATGCCCGATTCTAGGTTCGGAGGCAGACAGGTATCCGGCTCTTCGAGCTCGGAAATCCAAACATAGCTCGTCCTCAATATAGGGGAAAAGTTGTTGTTTTTCTCCTCTACGACCGCTATCTGATGGGTGATCGGTGGATATTTGATTTCTCTCTGATCGGGTTTAAGCTCAAACTGATTGTAGTCTATAGCGACCCCCATGGTGGCGATGCGATCCAGGAGTTCGTTTAAAGACGATAACTCCACCGGATCCATCTGTTTGGAGTATTCAGAGTCAACACAGAGACGATTTTTGATGACCTGAGAAGTCATCGTCGGCTTAACGGCCGAACGGGCGGTCATGGTAAAGCCGCCCAGCCGGAGGGTTTGGCTTGAGGCCAGGGCTCCTCCAGAGGTGATACTTTCCTTGATGACAAGGCGCGCCATCAATCCTGTCTTTGACGTCATAGCGGAACTCTCAATGAAAGCACCAATGTCGGTGTCAAAACCGGCGAATCTCGGGTAAGGGGTCCCGAACTGTGCGTCTAAGGTCGATGGTAACAGGAGACAGGGGACACGATGTTTACCCAGGTTCGGGCCCTCTTGATGGAGGTAATACCCTACTTCCTGCTTGATTGATCTTGATGAATACGAGGATTACAAGAGTTGATCTACCACTAGATCGTAATGGCTAAACCCTAGATGTCTAGCCTATATGATTGTGATTGCCTCTATGGACTAAACCCTCCGGTTTATATAGACACCGGAGGGGCCTAGGGTTGTACAAAGTCGGTTTACAGAGGAAGGAATCTTCATATCCGAACGCCAAGCTTGCCTTCCACGCAAAGGAGAGTCCCATCTAGACACGGGAGGAAGTCTTCGGTCTTGTACCTTCACAGCCCATCAGTCCGGCCCAGTCACATAGGCCGGACGCCCGAGGACCCCTTAGTCCAGGACTCCCTCAGTTGTTTCCGACCTGTTCCCTCCATGGAGAAGATGATCGAACATTGGAAGAAGGAAGGGTGAAGGCAAATGGAGGGAGGAAGAGCATGCGGCAACAGTTCCAAATGAAGAGGGAAAGGCGAAGAGGCAGTAGATAGTTGCCATGGTACAAGAAGAGGCTAGTGGGGAGCGAACGGTTGCCACAGAGGTCACACACTGACGACAAGGCCGAGTGAACCACATGCCGTATATCGCACACACCTTGATCTGGCTGACCATTTCTTTTGTGTTGCCTAATCACAAATAGTTCATCCGAGTGAACCATATGCTGTACATCGCACACACCTTCATCTGGCTGCCCATTTCTTTTGTGTTGCCTAATCACAAACAGTTCATCCGAGTGAACCGTATGCTGTACATCGCACACACCTTCATTTGGCTGCCCATTTCTTTTGTGTTGCCTAATCATAACTAGTTCATCCGAGTGAACCGTATGCTGGATATCGTACACACCTTCATCTGGCTGCCCATTTCTTTTGTTCCTCCTCATCGCAAGCAGTTAATTGAACTAAACTGCATGCCCTGCATTGCACACGCAACTAAAATCTGAATCGTGTTTTATGCATCCGTCATCGCAAACGTTTTGGACCTTTTTTGATGGTTTTTTACACCACTGTTTGCGATTATTGCATCGCACACAGTTTCGTCCATGCCGTGAGTGTCGCGTTAGTAGCATCCTGCAGTAGTGTGTGTCCATGCCATGAGACCAATATGTTTGAAAATTCCTTCTAATTTACTGCACATGGAATTAACTCGCACAGAAGTACACAAATATGATTTTTCAAACCGTTATGGTTAGGCGTTGCATGTAGATGTAGTTCAAATTTGAATTACGGTCACTAAATGGCTAGAAAATCACTTAAATGTCTTTAAGAGGTCAAATGACCCCTAGAATTTCCCAAATTTTCACATTACAGCTGTAGTAGTGCATGTTAAACGTAGAAAATTTTTGAAGGCCATAAGAGGAAGCTATTTCCTATTCGTCATCAAACATGCATTGTTTCCCTCTCGGAACCACGAGCCTTTTGGTGAGTTGCTCCGGTTTGTGAGGGGTGTGTGTCCAAACTTTCATCAAACATGCCAATTTTTTACCACATCATCTTGATGGCATGACATTACATCAAGCAAGGTTTCATGTTTTTCTGATCATTTTTATTTTTTTGGAATTAAAATGCCATGGCACTCCATGCATACATATGCATGGGTCCATGTCGTGAGTCCAATATGTTTGAAAATTCCTTCTAATTTATTGCACATGGAATTAACTCGCACACAAGCACACAAATATGATTTTTCAAACTGTTATGGTTAGGCATTGCATGTAGATGTAGTTCAAATTTGAATTACGGTCATTAAATGGCTAGAAAATCACTTAAATGTCTTCAAAAGGTCAAATGACTCATGAAATATTCCAAATTTTCACATGACAGTTGTATTAGTGCATGTTACACGTAGAAAAATTTGAAGGCCGTAAGAGGAAGCTATCTCCCGTTCGTCATCAAACATGCATTGTTCCCTCTCAGAACCACGAGCATTCTAGTGAGTTGCTCCGGTTTGTGAGGTGTGTGTGTCCAAACATTCGTCATACATGCCAAATTTTTTATCACATCATCTTGGTGGCATGACATTACATCAACCAAGGTTTCATGTGTTTCAGATATTTTTTATTTTTTTGGAATTTAAATGCCATGGCACTCCATGCTTAATTGTGTCCTAGCCATTAGACCAAGTTGTTTGAAAATTCCTTCCAAGTAACCGCACATGGAATTAAATCGCACACAACTACACAAAATATGACTTTTCAAACCGTTATGGTTAGCTATTGCATGCACATGTAGTTCAAATTTCAATTACGGTCATTCAATGGCTCAAAAATCACTTAAATGTCTTAAAAGGTCAAATGACTCCTAAAATTTTCCAAAATTTGACATGACAGTTGTATTAGTACTACAAATTTTCTCATGCATTTAAAATACCATGCATTGCCACTTTACTCCAAATTCGTCTTTCACAGCAAATAAAAAATATCTACAACATCACTCACAATTGTTTTCTAGGAACCGTTTGCGATGAAAATTTTGGCCTACCGCGTGCACCGCGCGCAAAGTTTTCCTCCACATTTCCAAAATTTAGGCCTACCGCGTGCACCGACGGCACCACGCACAAAGTTTTCCTCCACATTTCCAAAATTTTGGCCTACCGCCAAAATATCTACCCCCGCCCCCTCCCCCCTCCCCCACCCCTTTTCTCCCCGACCACAAGTCACATTTCCCCTGTTTCCTCCTTCCTTTTTTCCTAAGCTATAGCCACTTCCTCGCTTCCTTCCTCGCTCTCGCCATCTCGCATCCTACCGCCGGGGTCGCCATGGTCTTCTTCAAAGACCTCTCCAGCGGTTTCTCCTCTAGCGATGACTCCTTCACCACCCGAGTATGCCTCTCTTCTCTCTCTTGGGCTATGAGTTGGAATGAATGATTTTTACCCGGTGGTCGATTTGAGTCATTTCTTCCTCTTGTAGCTCCCTACGACCATCAGTGGCAACGAATGGAGCGGGGTGGCTGAAGATCTATATGCTCGTTGTCACCATCAATATCCATGCGTGAAGCTAGTTGGGTTTGAATCTGTGGATAGTGGGAGGAAGTTTCTGGCATGTGCAGAGAAGGTTAGACCCTCTTTCGTTGTTACAAATCATTTGTTAGATGTGATTCAGACACTATCACGGTCCCAACCCATTCATACCACACCTTCAACCAAACGCGTCCTAAGACAGTGTCACAGTTTGCACCTAGTATCTAAAATTGTTGCCATCTCAACAGCGGTGCCATTAGAAAATTATTTGGCACTGCTTCAGCAGTTTGTGCAGCCAACTTTGGTCCACACATCCGAGTAGACAAGCAGTAAAATACTAAATCTTTATGGCACGAAGGAACTGGGCATCACAACAACTAGGTGCTCCGGAGTCCGGGGCTCGCCAGTGTAGGGCACCGGTGCGAGATGTAGCAATAGTTGTCTTTACACCAGTTTTGGCATACATAGTGGACGACCTTAGTGCTATTAGTTATATGTTACTAAATTTGTGCATGTACACACCTGTTAGTATCAATTTGCTGTCATCCAAACACCGTCGCTATGCTGTTGCAGTTATATTTACGTTCCTCATAAAATGTTCAATTTGTTATTTGTTGTACATGAGTAAGAACTTGTAGCGTTATTGTAGTTAATTATAGCTTCTGATGTTCCAAAATTTGGTTGTTGTCTCAGTAGCAATGAATTCATTTGCACATTGATCTTTTTGAGAAGATATGTCATAATTAACATGTTTCTTCAGTTTTTCAAAATAAGCATTGGTGATTTTCTATGTTGCTATAAACCCATTTCCCCTACAATTGTTACTGATCTAGTATTAAATATTATAGGATGAACGACAGTGTTCTTACTTGGAGTGGGTTGATCAAGAGTGGCCACAGTCTTTGAAGATGTGCCTAGCGAAGCTCTGGAGCATGTATGAGGAAGAGAACAGAGATAGGCTTAGAGAAAGTGTTGTCAACGCTGAATAATATTTGAAGATGCGGGATAAAAAGAGGAAGGTGGAGAATGAGCTCAATTTTTTTAAATCAGACTTTGCTAAGATGGTGTTGGCGAAGGAGGAGGCACTTTCCCAGTTGGCCAGTGCAAAACAGGTTCTTACTGAACTGAAAGCAGAGGTGGATAAGGCGAGCCTAGATAATCTCGATTAGGGAAATGAATATATTGTTCTAATATTGTTCTTACGAAGTTGAACTAGCTATATGTTGTTCTGTTTTCAAGTAGCTATCATACTGTGATGTTAAAACATATTTATGTGCTTGACATGAAATTGCCAAACAACTGTTTGATATGAAATGTGAATTTGTGTAATACTGGAATTTCTAATTGAAAACTAATAAACCTGCTAAATGTGTCATGGAACATTGCAAACGGTTCTAGCAGTAAAAGCGCTTGTGATGGATAGCCCAATGCCACACAATTTTCTTCATCAAATCGTGTGTGATGTAGTTGATAAAAGCATACGGTTAATCAAGGAGAGCGTTTGTGATAGTTATGAAGGAAATATGCCCTAGAGGCAATAATAAAGTTGATATTTATATTTCCTTATATCATGATAAATGTTTATTATTCATGCTAGAATTGTATTAACCGGAAACTTAGTACATGTGTGAATACATAGACAAACAGAGTGTCCCTAGTATGCCTCTACTTGACTAGCTCGTTAATCAAAGATGGTTAAGTTTCCTAGCCATGGACACGTGTTGTCATTTGATGAACGGAATCTGGACTAGACCCATCCGTTAGCTTAGCACTATGATCGTTTAGTTTATTGCTATTGCTTTCTTCATGACTTATACATATTCCTATGACTATGAGATTATGCAACTCCCGGATACCGGAGGAACACCTTGTGTGCTAAACGTCACAACATAACTGGGTGATTATAAAGATGCTCTATAGGTGTCTCCGATGGTGTTTGTTGAGTTGGCATAGATCGAGATTAGGATTTTCCACTCCATGTATCGGAGAGGTATCTCTGGGCCCTCTCGGTAATGCACATCACTATGAGGCTTGCAAGCAATGTGACTAATGAGTTAGTCACGGGATGATGCATTACAAAATGAGTAAAGGGACTTGCCAGTAACGAGATTGAACTAGGTATGATGATACCGACGATCAAATCTCGGGCAAGTAACATACCGATGACAAAGGGAACAACGTATGTTGTTATGCAATTTGACTGTAGCGACCCGACCCGAATGGATCAAGTCTCTGTGCTTAAGTGTCATCCCTGGATCGGTATGCTGACACACACAGTACTCGAAGGATTTATAACAGAGGTAAATCACATGTATAAAGTAACGTAAATACTATTACCTCAATCCATATAGAGGAAGCAACAAGGTTGTGGATTCCCATCAACACCAACGGCAAAGTTGAGTGTAGAAATCGTAACCCTAACGTATCACTTACTCGTCGTAAGAAACCTGCAACATGAGACGTTGCAGCCCGAAACGGGTTAGTACATTGAATGTACTGGCAAATTCACACCATAGAGAATGATGAACAATGGCTATCACTACATGCATATTTGGCTGGTGGAAAAGCTCTATGGTTATAAGGTTTTTGCGTAAAGCCAATTTTTCCCTACCACAAAGGAATAAATTTATTTAACTATCATGGTGGTTGTTGAACATTGAGAATGGTTGAGAGCATTCTCAATCCCAATTAAATAACATTTTTAAACCCAACAATATTCATTTAAAGTAACGTGATGAGATCAACAGGATAATCCAAGAACTAGATACTCAAGATGTCCATAACCGGGGACACGGCTAATCATGATTAGTTTGTACACTCTGCAGAGGTTTGCGCACTTTTCCCCACAAGACTCGATCACCTCCGTTTGGTTTCTCGCACTACATGGTGTTTGAGAAACGGATGACCGAGACACAGTCTTTCAGAAGCGCTAGCACCTTACATGTGGGTAGACCGTACCACCTACATCCCCTACATCTGCTAGTCTACCCGTAAGAGTTCGCACAACTTAGTCAACTATGCCAGAGCCCATAATGGCTTGTGGATGCACACGGAAGTTTCTAGTATGAATAATCTCATGATCCCTTTGAGCCTGGGTGGCAGTCCAAAAGAAAACAGGCAAGTCCTGATAGACATCAGGTGCCTCAATCCACCCAGATGTGTGTTTAAGTTGCCACCTTAGATAAACCATTAAAATTAACAAACTCCCATCTGTCATGGATATCACTCACCCAATCCACGTCTACTAGCATAGCATGGCAATATAAGCAACGCGCAGAAGTAACTCCCGAGGGTTTGATATAACAGGGCAATAGGTACTACCTCATCTACTTCCCATCCCACAATTTAATTAGATCCAAATCATGCAATGTGTGAGGATTGATCTAATGCAATAAAACTGGGTTGTAGAAAAGGTATGATCAAAGTGTGAACTTGCCTGCAATGTTGATGAAGATGATTCGCACTCAAAAATCTTGATAGCTCTACTCGTCACACTCCGGTCAATCTATCGTAAGCAAGCAATAGTAACCACACATAAGCAATCACTCAAAAGATCAGAAAGATCGAAGAAGACGATTCGAAAAACTTCAAAACCAAGCAAATAACTCTTGCAACATAAAACAATTTCTAACAGTACCAAAATTATGTGAATTTGGCCTTATTAGAATGTTTAGGTCAAGAGCTTCGATTTGCAAAAAGAATCAACTCAAACGGAGCTACGAAACTCAAGTTATGATCAAACGAAGTTTGAATTCAAATCTGATCTAATTCAAATTTTAAACTTTTCAATAACATGTTTGAGTTGGATTAATGGATAGAGGGGTTCATAACGAAGAAGTGAGCGTTGGTTTCGTTGGATTTGGACTAACGAGTAAAAAGTAGTGATAGATTGAAGTTCAGGGACTAAACTGTAAAGAAAACTCCTCACATATAAGTCCCTGGCCGAAAATTAAAATAGAAAAAGAAAAAGACTAAACTACGAACATTCGTTACCGAACGCTAATGGATGAATTCGTTCACTGCGAAGGGTTAAACAGTAAACGTTCACTACATTACTAAAAAAAACAGATCTGGTTTTCTTTAGAAAACCGATCTAGGGTTAGGTGTTAATAAACCGAAAGAAAAGCGACGGCTTTTACCGGCTTGGGCGAAATAAACTGGCGGCGGCGACGGCGGTTAACTCCGGCGAGTGCGGCGCGGCTCCGGCGAGGGCAGCGCGCTCCGGCGCGGCGGCGGCAGCGGCGCAGGGTGGCGGAGGCAGCAGCTCCGCGGGGCGGCGAGGGGCTAGGCGAGGCGCGGCTGCGGCGGAGGGGCAGCGAGCGACGGCGAGCTCCGGCTTGCGGCGGCGGCGGCGATGTAGCATCGGCGGCACGGGCAGCAAGCAGCGGCGGGAGGCGGCGGTTGCGGGGAGGAGAGGGGAGGGAGGGGTCCGGGCGGCGGCTTTATAGGGGAGGGGTGGCCTCGGGAGGCGTGGGGAAGGGGTCACGGGAGGCGTGCCCGGCCGGGACTTGGACGGCGGCGGCGGCGAACTCCCGAGCGGAGTCCCGCTCAAGGACGGTGGCGACGGGCGACGTGGGCTGGGCCGCGGCCTGGCCTGGGAGCTGGGCCGGCCCAGTTTGCGAGAGGAGAAGTATTTTTTTATATAAAGATTTTTTTCCACACAAACAAAACGGATAAAAACAAAATAAATAATTTTTTTTATATTGGCATATAATATATCAAAATTTTCAGAATTTTTTTCTACAACATGGACATTTTTCTAGCATTAAATAAAATACACACAAATTCTAATAAATCAAAGAGTGCTACTGGTCTATTAAAATCCAACTAAAATCATTTTAAAAAATACCAAATGATTTCAAATTAAATTTTCTCCAAGTTTCTATTGTAGGGAATCATGTTACCCTAATTTCCATATATTTTATTTTTGGAGAAAAGTAATTTGAATAAAACTCAAATAGCTCCAAATTGAAAATAAATTCAAAACAACTTTGAATTTAATTCTTTGAAACTCCCAACTCATATTTCATATAATTTGAAGAAGTCATTTTATCTTCTCTCATGAAAATCATTGAGTTGCATAAAGTTTCAGAATTGGAAATATTTTCCAAATGAAATTCAAATATTTTCAACACCCCTTGTCATTTAAATAAATGGAAGAAGTCATGTCATCTTCTCTCTAGGGTTTTGTGGTGAAAAGAATTTGAATTCATGGAGATCAGAAAGCAAATATGAAAGTTTGGGAAAGTCCTTTTATTCCCTCTCATTTAACTTTCAAAAAGTTTCGAATTTCACTCACTTTCAGACAATCACTCAAACAATCAATCAAATCTATCTATTTGTTTATAACATTCCAAAATTTAGAATTTTGGGATGTTGCATTGACCGATAAAGATCTTCGTAGAATATGTAGGAACCAATATGAGCATCCAGGTTCCGCTATTGGTCATTGACTAGAGATGTGTCTCCGTCATGTGTACATAGTTCTCGAACCCGTAGGGTCCGCACGCTTAACGTTCGATGACGATATGTATTATGAGTTATGTGATTTGATGTACCAAAGGTTGTTTGGAGTCCCGGATGAGATCACAGACATGACGAGGAGTCTCGAAATGGTCGAGACATAAAGATTCATATATTGGAAGGTTACATTCGGACACCGGAATGGTTCGGGTCGTTTCGGAGTACCGGGGGTTACCGGAACCCCCTCTGGGAAGTTATTTGGACTTATGGGCCTAGTGGTGGAAGAGAGGAGGCGGGCCAAGAGGTGGTGCGCCCCCCTAGCCCAAACCAAATTGGACTGGGCTAGGGGGCTGGCCCCCTTTCTTTCTCTTCTTCCTCTCCTTCCTCTTCTCCTACTTGGACGAGGAAAGGGGGAAACCTACTCCTACTAGGAATAGGAATCCCCCCTTTGGGCGAGCCCCTTGAGGCCGGCCCTCCTCCTCCTACCTCCTTTATATACGGGGGAGGGAGGCACCCCATAGACACACAAGTTGATCTTTAGCCGTGTGCGGTGCCCCCCTCCACAGTTTTCCACCTCGGTCATATTGTCGTAGTGCTTAGGCAAAGCCCTACGTCGGTAACTTCATCATCACTGACAACACGCCGTCATGCTGATGGAACTCTCCCCCGGCCTCAGTTGGATCAAGAGTACGAGGGATGTCACCGAGCTGAACGTGTGCAGATCGCAGAGGTGCCGTGCATTCGGTACTTGATTGGTTGGATCGTGAAGACGTTCGACTACATCAACCGCGTTACTAAACGCTTCCGCTTTCGGTCTACGAGGGCACGTCGACACACTCTCCCTGCTCATTGCTATGCATCTCCTAGATAGATCTTGCATGATCGTAGGAATTTTTTTAAAATATTGCGTTCCCCTAAAGTGGCATCCGAGCCAGGTCTATGCGTAGATGTTATATGGACGAGTAGAACACAAAGAGTTGTGGGTGATAATAGTCATACTACTTACCAGCATGTCATACTTTGATTCGGCGATATTGTTGGATGAAGCGGCCCAGACCGACATTACATGACCGCGTTCATGAGACTGGTTCTACCAACGTGCTTCGCACACAGGTGGCTTGTGGGTGTCTATTTCTCCAGCTTTAGTTGAATCGAGTGTGACTACGCCCGGTCCTTGTTGAAGGTTAAAACAACACACTTGACAAAAAATCGTTGTGGTTTTGATGCGTAGGTAAGAACAGTTCTTGCTAGAAGCCCGTACACTACACAAAAAAGACACTTCCGTGATGATATGTGTTTGTCATAGTAGGTCACATTTTCTGTCATGCATGTACATCCATGACGATTTTATGACAGAATTAAGATAGTCATACCTGTGCTATCGTAGAAGTGTTCCATGATATTACCAAAATTATCATCACGGAAGTGTCCACTTCCATGACGATAAATGGTGCGTCATGAAAGTGCTTTCGTCAAGGGTGACCGACACGTGGCATCCACCGTAACGGGTCGCCGTTAAGCTATCGGGTCCGGTTTTGGATCCGATAACCCGTTAACAGCCTGGACCAATGAGGATTTTCCACGTGTAAAATTCTCATTGGCCGAAGGAAACACATGTTGGCTCACCGTTGGGACAGATCTCATCCACTCATTGGACAGGAGGCGCCTATGATAGGTCGACATGTGGCACGGCCCAACAGTGGCCCATTCCGGTGAAAAAGGCTGGCCCAGTAAAAATTAGCAGGCCGACCCATATAAGGCCTACTTGTGTCAGGTCCATTTAAGCCCACGACCCATACGAGATGTGCCAATTCGGCCTGTCAACGGTCTGTTAAAGATTTGACACCATTGCAGCCCATCGTCAGTTCGAGCTAGACCCGGTCATGGACAACCCGGCCCACCGGCCCGAACCCGAAGCCCGACATTCGGGCCGGGCTCGGGCTCCATTTTCTGACCTGAAGCCCGACCCGAAAGCCCGAATAAAGCCCGAAATATGTATAAAAACATATTTTATTCAAAATATAGGTATAATAAATCAATATAATATCCCGAAAATGATTAATTTAATTAAAATATGTCACTGTTCATGTACTTCGAGCCGGGCCGGGCCAGGCTCGGGCTTGGGATTTTATCTTCGGGCTTTGTCAAGCCCGGCCCGAACCCGACCCGGCCTGACATTTTCCCGGGTTTAGTTTGAGCCCGTTAACAACCCGCTATATATTTGGGCTCAATATCGGCCCGATGTGATTTCGGCCTGTTAACGGTCCATTCAAGGGATGGGACAATTTTTCTGGATGTACATCTTTCAATCTTTTAGCGACCCATTTAAGTGTTGGGGCAATTTCCGGCCTGGTGTGTCTTTCAGCCTGTTGACGGCCCATAAATGAGTTGGGCCATTTGTAGTCGGACCTTAGCTTTGGCCTTTTAGCGACCCATTTAAGTGTTGGGGCAATTGCCGGCCCGATGTGTCTTTCAGCCTGTTGACGGCTCATAAACAAGTTGGGCCATTTGTAGTCGGACCTGAGTTTTGGCCTTTTAATGGCCCATGCTCTTCATGGTCCAATACCTGCCCGGTTGCTCTTTCGGCCTGCTAAAGGCCCACAACACAGTTGGGCCATTTATAGTACGACCTGACTTTCGGCCTCTTAGCGGCCCATGCTCTTCATGGTCCAGTACGAGCCCGCTGTTTCTTTCGGCTTGCTAAAGGCCCATAGTATAGTTGGGCCATATGTAGCCCGACCTTAGTAACGGCCTGTTAACGGCCCCTGAAATCAAATGGGCCCACCTGTTGCCCGCTTTGATGTCGGCCTGTTAACGACCCGGGAGGTAAGAGGGCCGACCATTAACTTTCGGCCTGGTAATGGCCCATTAACTTAATGGGCCCACTAAAGTCCGTACATGTCTTTAGGCCCAATTAGATAATTTGAGCCCATTACGATGAGCAATTATGCACAGGACCAAAATCGATCAAGCAAAGGTACGACATACAGGGAAAACGTTGCACATCCAGCATATATTACAGGAAATTACATCCACTGGGCAATCAAAGATTGATGCCAGTGCAAATAAATGAACAGAACCTAACGATCTATAATGTCACAATCTACAACCTCAATGCGGATGACGCCGATAAGCATGTGGGCAAGTTCTTGCTACTTTGCTACACTGTCTCTAAAAACATTGATCAGTTGTTGTTGCGCACAAATGTGCATCTCTGATTCCTCCACCATTTCCATCATTGCTTCAGCCATTAATTGGTTCACGAACATACATTTTTCTGTTGCATTCGAGATAGAGGAAACTGAACAGATTCCGATGGCGATTTTGGCAGGCTTGTATTATTGTTAGTGGAGAGTGTCTCGACCACTGCATCATAACATAAATTAGGAGGGGAACCGAACAAATTAATCATGAGGTATTGCCATATTACCTGGCCTAGATTTATTGGAAAGAAACAATGGGGTTGCCTTGCTGTTTTTAGAGTTTGTCTTCTTATCTTGAGCAGCCTGCACCAAATTAACACACTAGCATTGCTATCATTGGCCAGGTCAGATAATAGGAAAGCAACATTGACATAACAAACATTTGGGCAACCAGACCACACCAGCCTACACCAAATTAACACAATATGGCACATCTATCATTAGCCAGGTAAGGTAATACGAAAGCAACATTGACACAATGAATGAATGGGTAACCAGAGCAGCACTACAATTCAATAATTTTTATGATATGAGATAGTACACTCATGCAGCTTGGTATGCAAAACTACCAGGCAGTTTTCCTTACAAAAATCAACATTGTCGCCTTGAACATTTTGCTACAACTGAATTTAGATCAGATAAAGGTTGGATTCACACCGATTAACAAAATACATGCTGCTGTAAAAATATAGTGATATACAACAGTTGCTTACATCAGCATTGGAGCACAGAGAATTCCCGCAAGATACTTTCCTCGAATACGATCCCAGTACAGAAAATCTTCTATCCTTTAAGCTTATTTTCTAAAAGAGTGATGGGTAAGAAACATGTAGAAAATATGATCAAAATGCTATAAAATTTCATGATGCGAGGATACGCACACGCTTCTTAGAATGGAGTTGAAATATTTTTGCTGGACTGGAGCGGGCTAGTTCTTTGGCCACTGGAATCTGCTTATTATCAATGCGAGTTGGGTTTCTCTGTGCTGGAGCAGTATCTATGAAAACTGGAGTTGGTTTATTATCTCCTGGCGTTTGGATCTTTTGCAAAGACCTGGTTTGTAACCCTTCAGATTATAACATAGCCGTCTTCCCCTTGCATGCCTTATATAGAAGAATGGTGCTTCAATTATAAAACATGCCACAGTAGAGATGTAATAGGTACTGAAGAATAGAAAGGCATGACATATTGAGATGTATTCCCTCCACCGGAAATAAATGGATGGGTCTAGGCGTATTTCAGTTCTAGATACATCCAGTTTTATCCATTTCTGCGACATGTAATCCGGACAGAGGGAGTATGATGTAAGAGCTAGGGATACGACAGGACAACAGTGTAAAAAAACACTACTTGAATGTAAAACTGTATGCTAGCAGAATACATTACAGAAAAACACTAAGGCAACATATGCGGGTATGATTGGGAAACTAAGATGGCATTGCAAGGGACCACTAGAACAACACTTCAATGTAAAAAAGAACATGGTATGATAGACAGATGAAGTACATACTGATGAATAACAATGCATTAGATATTGAGAAGCATGATGTTGAAACTAAGCAGATGGCATTGCGATAGAGTAGAATGACAGTACTTGAATTTGAAAACATGTTATCATTAATGGAATAGGTACTGAAAAAACAGGAAAGCATGCCATATTTACATGCATGATCAGCAGGCGAAGCACAAGGCATTGCAACAGAGTAGATGCACTCCAGGACATTATATGCATGTTGTACCCATATCAAAGGCCAATTTAGAGCAAGGACCTTATGGGATGAATAGGATTCATCATCTTTCTACAAGACTTGTGAAGAACTGCCTTTACATGTTCCATCATATTGGGTATCATTGACGTCAAGTTTGTTGGTCGTTACATTGCTCCGTGAGGTTCTTGTGGATAAATTAGTGTGTGTAATTATATCTGACATGCATGGAAGACAACTAGTAGTTAGATTTATATAATGAGTGCCTGTAGGAGACGACATAAATAGTAGGACTGGGGTTAACTAGCAGCAACAGGTCTCAAAAACTAAAGGGAGAGCACAGATGAAACCTACAGAATATGTATCGTTTGTACTCGAGATTAACTAGATGGCACACAAAAGTATTAAGGAACAACATAGGTTATACTAGAAGTGGTATAATACTATAATCACCAGCCTGTGGGATAGCATTGGCTGATGGATGATAACTATGGAACAACGTTACCTAAAGAACAAGTCTCTTAGATGAACTATGGAATGACGTTAACCCCCGAACAAGACCCGTAAGAGATCAGCATGAATATACAATGAAATGTGATAATCTATTTTCCATGCTTAGATGAATAACAAAGCCATAAACATTGCACATAAGTAAGATGAGGGTACAACCTATCTGGCCGCCATCCATAGGAGTGAGCATCATGTGCTGACTTGTCGATGGCCCTGCAGTTGTTGTGGCTGTCCATGTCGGGCACACGCATTCGATGCAGGGAATTGTTGAGTGGAGACTATAGCTCCCTTCTGGTGTATGCTTCCATTGTTGGAGCAGCTGCGGTGAGTCGGAAGACGGTGTGGCTGAAGATGCAGAAAATGCATAATGTTAAGAACGACAGATCTCTCTGATATGAAGAAATACCCTAAGAGATCAACAACAAGGTACGAGAGTGGTCACACATCTGTTGACTAAAGACTAAATTGGGGTCACGCAATTTTATTTTATTTTGGTACTGTCCGATCTACACTGGATGGCTTGATGGCTGTCTTGTGCCTACCGACTGACACTGTTCGGAATCTTCCCCGAAGAGCCAGCGACCACCGGTAGAGCAGCCTGCCTCCGCCGTCCGTGGCCCCGACCAAAACCCCGCTCCCCGCCCCACCTCACTGCCGTGGTTGCGCCGCCCCCGGGCCAATCCACAAAGACTCGCCGTCATCTAGATCCGGCGGCGGCAGTACCTTCAACCCATGCAACTCTAGCCATCTAAGCGCTGCTTTTGCAGCGTACTTATGCCCCCGCACCCTTACGTTAGACACCAGCCAACCGGCAGCCTAGGAGCTCCGCCGGCTCGAGGAGTGCAGCTTCCCATTGGGAATCGATTGGCACAGAATAAAAATTCAGACAACTGACGCCTAAATAAAGTGATTTGAGATGAGGGTGCGACCTATCTGGCGGCCCGGTGAAGTAGGCAGCTCCAGCTGCCTAGTCGGTGAGGCCGGCGCGGTTGCGGTGGCTACCGGCAACAGGGAAGCAGAGATGTCGCGATGGTCGATGGCTACGGGGAAGCAGCGCCAAGGCTCCGGACGGGTCCAAAGTTGGAGCCGCTCCGGCGCCGTGAACAATGGCGGGGGTGAATCGGCTCTGGCACGGTTCACGTGGCCGTCGTGGAGGCAGCTCCGGCAGCACGGAGTAAGAGGCACACGGCCTAGTGCACGACGGCAAATGGACAACATCTCCGGGATTAGAGAGGAGGGAGGTTGTGAGTTTGGTGTGGTGGGGGCGCCATGGAGGAGGGGCTGAGGTTTCGCGGCTCGGGAGAAGGGAGCTTCCGGGGAGAAGGTGATTTGGCGCCCACGAGGTATGAATGGGGAATTGGGAGGGGGAACCATGTCTTACCGACGCATTTGTCTGAAATGTGGGGGGAGTTATAGTTCTACCCCTGCCTTTAGGCTTCTCGGCTTGGGTCTGTGTACTGAAAGTCGGGGGTAGTAGAGTAACTTTGCTTCTCCCGAATAGTGGGCACGACCGATTTCGGGCGAGGAGGGCGTGTTTTAAAATATAGTGGGCGCGAGCGATTTCGGGCGAGGAGGGTGTGTTTTGAAATATAGTCAGCGCGAGCAATTTCGGGCGAGGAGAGTGTGTTTTGCAATAGTGGGCGCGAGGTATTTCGGGCGAGGAGAGGGTGTTTTGCCGCCCATGGTTTATGAATTATTCGGCACATGTCATTTCGGCCAAGGAGAAGGCGCGCTTGGATGAAGTTACGAACCTACCCTCGATGTACAATGGGCCAATTGATGCGTGTCCCACATAGGCCGGTAATTCCGCGTCTCCCATTTATTTGATCGGGCGAATTCCACCGAGCAGAGGGTGTTTAACAGTTTGTTCAAATTTTGGGAGAACGAGCATCCATGTCTACCTTACCAAGTCAATTCGAATCAAATTTTGAAATATTAGCTTTCCACTTCTTTTTTAAATGGAGAGATGATGCTCGGGAGTAATGTGTTTTTACATGCTCGCTGCTAGCGATTTACTATATGACAAAGAGTTGACCCACTCAAAAACGTGAATCAAACCGAAAATGAAATATCTCGATTCAATGAAATAGCTGGTTCACCAGGTGAAAATAGTGAACTAAATCCAAGATTGAACACCTCAATCGAGTAGCATGTTGTACAGTATTATAGTACTCCATGAACATGTTGAAAGTCAAAGTAATGAACTTGTTTGATATACGCATATCTCCGTTCATGTGTGGATTGCAGACAACATGTTCTCCAATTTAAATATTTGAATGCAACTTTATATCGAAACATGGTTTATATCAGTCTTTGATGCATAAAACGTGACCTCCCCCTCTCCTGGACTCCTGCTCTGTCACCGTCAATCTTCAATTCTGTCGCACGCATCCAACACACAAACCTTGTTGGTCCCTCTCTCTCTCTCCATCTCTCTCTCTTTGTGTGTGTGTGTGGGGGGGGGGTCTTTCTAGTTCGCATGCATATATACTCCATCTATAGGTCTCTCTCGCACACTATGTATGGTTCTCTAGTCCAAACTAAATATCTTGGGTGCACTCATCGTACGCACACAATTTCCTTGGCTCATTGCCCGTAACTCTCTCACGCACCACTCTGTCGTCTCGGAGCTCTTCCCTCTCTCTCTCTCTCAAACTCTCTATCTACCTGGGTCACACATACACATGCATATCTCACTCGCACTCGATAGACCCATCTAATACTCTATCCCTCTCCCTCGTTCTCTCTCCATGTCACACGCACACACACACACACAATCTCATGCCTATCCAAGTATGATGGTCTCGCACTCAAATGTAGGCACACACAGTCCCCCCTATATGTATATGACTAGCTAATCTTAGTCTCCATCACAAACATGTGCATGGTCTATCTCGATTTCTCTCGGGGCATCTTTCTATCGCGCATGCACCTCCCTCGATCTCCCACCCATATAGTCCCCTCACGATCTCGAGGGGATCTCTCTATCACAAACACACCCTCCCTCCCTCCCCATGCATCTGATACGTCTCCAACGTATCTATAATTTTTGATTGCTCCATGCTATATTATCTACTGTTTTGGGCAATTTTGGGCTTTATTTTCCACTTTTATATTACTTTTGGGACTAACCTATTAACCGGAGGCCCAGCCCAGATTTGCTGTTTTATGCCTATTTCGGTGTTTTGAAGAAAAGGAATATCAAACGGAGTCGAAACGGAACGAAATCAACTGGAGAAGTTATTTTTGGAAGGAAACACACCTGATGGACTTGGACCCCACGTCAGAAGATACGAGAGCTGCCCACAAGGGTGGGGGGCGCGCCCCCCCTAGGGCGCGCCCCCTCCCTCATGGGGCCCCCATGGCTCCCCTGACGTACTTATTCCGCCTATATATCTCCATATACCCTAAAAACATCCGTGATCACAATAGATCAGGAGTTCCGCCGCCTGAAGCCTCCGTAGCCACCGAAAACCAATCTAGACCCATTCCGGCACCCTGCCGGAGGGGACAATCCTTCCCCGGTGGCCATCTTCATCATCCCGGTGCTCTCCATGACGAGGAGGGAGTAGTTCTCCCTTGGGGCTGAGGGTATGTACCAGTAGCTATGTGTTTGATCTCTCTCTCTCTCTCTCTCTCGTGTTCTTGAGGTGATACGATCTTGATGTATCACGAGCTTTGCTATTATATTTGGATCCTATGATGTTTCTCCTCCCCCTCTTCTCTCTTGTAATGAATTGAGTTTTCCCCTTGAAGTAATCTTATCGGATTGAGCCTTTAAAGATTTGAGAACACTTGATGTATGTCTTGCCGTGCGTATCTGTGGTGACAATGGGATACCACGTGATTCACTTGATGTATGCTTTGGTGATCAACTTGCAGGTTCCACCCATGAACGTATGCATAGGGGTTGACACACATTTTCATCGTGATTCTCCGGTAGAAATTTGGGGCACTCTTTGAGGTCCTTTGTGTTGGTTGAATAGATGAATCTGAGATTGTGTGATGCATATCTTATAATCATGCCCACGGATACTTGAGGTGACATTGGAGTATCTAGGTGACATTAGGGTTTTGGTTGATTTGTATCTTAAGGTGTTATCTGATACGTCTCCAACGTATCTATAATTTTTGATTGCTCCATGCTATATTATCTACTGTTTTGGACTATAATGGGCTTTATTTTCCACTTTCATATTATTTTTGGGACTAACCTATTAACCGGAGGCCCAACCCAGAATTGCTGGTTATGCCTATTTCAGTGTTTCGGATAAATAGAATATCAAACGGAGTCCAAACGGAGTAAAATCTTCGGAAACGTGATTTTCTCACCGAACGTGATCCAGGAGACTTGGACCCTACTGCAAGGGATCAAAGAGGTGGTCACGAGGGTGGGGGCGCCCCCCTAGGGAGCGCCCCCTGCCTCGTGGGCCCCTCGGTGCTCCACCGACGTACTCCTTCCTCCTATATATACACACGTACCCCCAAACGATCAGAACAGGAGCCAAAACCCTAATTCCACCGCCGCAACTTTCTGTATCCACGAGATCCCATCTTGGGGCCTGTTCCGGAGCTCCGCCGAAAGAGGGACGTCATCACGGAGGGCTTCTACATCATCCTAGCCCCTCCGATGAAGTGTGAGTAGTTTACCTCAGACCTTCGGGTCCATAGTTAGTAGCTAGATGGCTTCTTCTCTCTCTTTGAATCTCAATACAAAGTTCTCCCCTCTCTTGTGGAGATCTATTCGATGTAATCTTCTTTTTGCGGTGGTGTTTGTTGAGATCGATGATTGTGGGTTTATGATCAAGTCTATCTATGAATAATATTTGATCTTCTCTGAATTCTTTTATGTATGATTGGTTATGTTTGCAGTCTTTGAATTATCCGTTTGGTTTTGGCAACTAGATTGGTAGTTCTTGCTATGGGAGAGTGCTTAGCTTTGGGTTTCTGTGCAGTGTCCTTACCAAGTGACAGAAAGGGGCAGCAAGGCACGTATTGTATCGTTGCCATCGAGGATAACAAGATGGGTTTATTTCATTATTGCATGAATTTATCTCTCTACATCATGTCATCTTGCTTAAGGCGTTACTCTGTTTTTAACTTAATACTCTAGATGCATGCTGGATAGCGGTCGATGAGTGGAGTAATAGTAGTAGATGCAGAATCGTTTCGATCTACTTGTCACAGATGTGATGCCTATATACATGATCATGCCTAGATATTCTCATAATTATGCACAATTCTATCAATTGCTCAACAGTAATTTGTTCACCCACCGTAGAATACTTATGCTCTTGAGAGAAGCCACTAGTGAAACCTATGGCCCCCGGGTCTATTCTGATCATATCAATCTCCATCACTTTTATATTGTTTTTCTATTTACTTTGCTTTTACTTTTTACTTTGCATTCTTATATCAAAAATACCAAAAATATTCTATCTATCAGATCTCACTCTCATAAGTGATCGTGAAGGGCTTGACAACCCTTAATCGCGTTGGTTGCGAGTAGCTATCGCTTTGTGTAGGTACGAGGGACTTGAGCGTGGGCTCCTACTGGATTGATACCTTGGTTCTCAAAAACTGAGGGAAATACTTACGCTACTCTGCTGCATCATCCCTTCCTCTTCGAGGAAAACCAACGCAAGCTCAAGACGTAGCAAGAAGGATTTCTGGCGCCATTGAAGTGGAGTCTACGCAAATAGTCAATATACCAAGTACCCATCACAATCCCTATCTCTCACATTACATTATTTTCCATTTGCCTCTCGTTTTCCTCTCCCCCCAATTCACCCTTGTCGTTTTATTCGCCCTCTCTCTCTATCCTCCCTCTCCATTTGCCTCTTTTTGTCTGCTTGCTTTTTGTTTGCCCGTGTGTTAGATTGCTTGTTTGTCGCGATGGCTCAAGATGCTACTAAATTGTGTGACTTCACCAATACCAATAATAATGATTTTCTTAGCACTCCGATTGCTCCTCTTACCGATGCTGAATCTTGTGAAATTAATACTGCTTTGTTGAATCTTGTTATGAAAGATCAATTCGCCGGCCTTCCCAGTGAAGATGCTGCTACTCATCTGAATAGCTTCGTTGATTTATGTGATATGCAAAAGAAAAAAGATGTCAATAATGATGTCGTTAAATTGAAGCTATTTCCTTTTTCGCTTAGAGATCGTGCTAAAGCTTGGTTTTCGTCTTTTCCTAAGAATAGTATTGATTCATGGAACAAATGCAAAGATGCTTTTATCTCTAAGTATTTTCCTCCCGCTAAGATCATCTCTCTTAGAAATGATATAATGAACTTTAAACAACTTGATCATGAACATGTTGCACAATCTTGGGAGAGAATGAAATTAATGATACGTAATTGCCCTACTCATGGTTTGAATTTGTGGATGATTATACAAATTTTTTATGATGGATTGAATTTTTCTTCTAGAAATCTTTTAGATTCGGCCGCGGGAGGCACTTTTATGGAAATCACTTTAGGATATGCTACTAAACTCCTAGATAATATTATGGTTAATTATTCTCAATGGCATACTGAAAGAACTTCTAATAAAAAAGTGCATGCGATAGAAGAAATTAATGTGTTGAGTGGAAAGATGGATGAACTTATGAAATTATTTGCTACTAAGAGTGTTTATTCTGATCCTAATGATATGCCTTTGTTTACTTTGATTGAGAATAACAATGAATCTATGGATGTGAATTTTGTTGGTAGGAATAATTTTGGTAACAACGCTTATAGAGGGAATTTTAATCCTAGGCCATATCCTAGTAATCCTTCTAATAATTATGGGAATTCCTACAACAACTCTTATGGAAATTATAATAAGATGCCCTCTGGTTTTGAATCTAATATGAAAGAATTTATTTCTTCATAAAAGAATTTTAATGCTATGATTGAAGAAAAATTGCTTAAGATTGATGATTTGGCTAGGAACGTTGGTAGAATTGCTCTTGATGTTGATGCTTTGAAACTTAGATCTATTCCACCTAAGCATGATATTAATGAGTCTCTAAAAGCCATCAGAATTTCAATTGATGAGTGTAAAGAAGGAAGCGCTAGGATGCGTGCTTCCAAAGATGCCTTTATTAAAGCGTGTTCTTCTAATTCCTATGAAAATCAAGATGAAGATCTAAAAGTTATTGATGTGTCTCCTATTAAATCTTTATTTTTCAATATGAATCTTGATTAAACTGAATATGATCTTCCTTTACCTAGAAGGCGTTCTAAAAATTCGGAGTGTTTAGATCTTAATGATGAAATTGATGAAAGTGGGATGGAAAGAAATAAAAATCTAGATGTTGCTAAACCCAATATATTGGATTTCAAGGAATTTAATTATGAAAATTTCTCTTTGATTGATTGTATTTCCTTGTTGCAATCCGTGCTAAATTCTCCACATGCTTATAGTCGAAATAAAGCCTTCACCGAACATATTGTTGATGCCTTGATGCAATATTATGAAGAAAAACTTGACTTGAAAGTTTCTATCCCTAGAAAACTCTATGATGAGTGGGAACCAACTATTAAAATTAAAATTAAAGATTATGAGTTTTATGCTTTGTGTGATTTGGGTGCTAGTGTCTCTACTATTCCCAAGACTTTGTGTGATTTACTAGATTTCCGTAATTTTGATGATTGCTCTCTAAACTTGCATCTTGCGGATTCCACTATTAAGAAACCTATGGGAAGAATTAATGATGTTCTTATTGTTGCAAATAGGAATTATGTGCCCATAGATTTCATTGTTCTTGATATAGATTGCAATCCTTATTTCCCTATTATTCTTGGTAGACCTTTCCTTAGAACGGTTGGTGCGATTATTGATATGAAGGAAGGGAATATTAGATTTCAATTTCCATTAAAAAGGGCATGGGACACTTTACAAGAAAGAAAATAAAATTACCTTATGAAACTATCATGAGAGCCACTTATGGATTGCCTACCAAAGATGGCAATACTTAGATCTATTCTTGCTCGTTATGCCTAGCTAGGGGCGTTAAACGATAGCACTTGTTGGGAGGCAACCCAATTTTATTTTTATTCCTTGCCTTTTTGTTACTGTTTAGTAATAAATAAATTATTTAGCCTCTATTTTGGTTGTGTTTTTGTGTTTAATTAGTGTTTGTGCCAAGTAGAACCGTTGGGAAGATTTGGGAAAGTCTTGTTGAACTTGCTGTAAAAAACAGAAACTTTAGCGCTCACGAGAACTGCTGTCATTTTTATTTGAAGAGTGATATTTAGTTAATTATTTTTGAATATGATTAATAGATAAATTACTCACGTCCATAAATTTATTTTAGAATTTTTGGGGTTCCAGATCTTGCGCTAGCTACAGATTACTACAGGATGTTCTGTTTTTGACAGATTCTGTTTTTCGTGTGTTGTTTGCTTACTTTGATGAATCTATTGCTAGTAAAATAGTTTATAATCCATAGAGAAGTTGGAATACAGTAGGTTTAACACCAATATAAATAAAGAATGAGTTCATTACAGTACCTTGAAGTGGTCTTTTGTTTTCTTTCGCTAACGGAGCTCACGAGTTTTCTATCTTGAGTTTTGTGTTGTGAAGTTTTCAAGTTTTGGGTGAATTCTTTTGATGGATCATGGAAAAAGGAGTGGCAAGAGCCTAAGCTTGGGGATGCCCATGGAAACCCCAAGATAATCCAAGGACACCAAAAAGTCAAAGCTTGGGGATGCCCCGGAAGGCATCCCCTCTTTTCGTCCACTTCCATCGGTAATTTACTTGGAGCTATATTTTTATTCACCAACATGATATGTGTTTTGCTTGGAGCGTCTTGTATTATTTGTGTCTTTGTTTGTTAGTATGCCACAATCATCCTTGCTGTACACACCTTTTGAGATAGCCATGCATGAATTAAAATTTGATAGAATACTCTATGTGCTTCACTTATATCTTTTGAGCTAGATAATTTTGCTCTATGTGCTTCACTTATATCCTTTGAGCTAGATAATTTTGCTCTATGTGCTTCACTTATATCCTTTGAGCTAGATAATTTTGCTCTATGTGCTTCACTTATATCTTTTGAGCGTTATAATTTTGCTCTATGTGCTTCACTTAGATCTTTTAGAGCACGGTGGTGGATTCGTTTTAAAGAAACTATTGATCTCTCATGCTTCACTTAAATTAATTTGAGAGTCTCTTAATAGCATGGTAATTTGCCTAATAATAATATGCTTGGTATTCAAGATTTGTGAAACTTTCTTTTGAGTATGTTGAATACTAAGAAAAGATTGAAGCATGATAATTCTTTTGAGATATGGAGGTGATAATATCAAATTCATGCTAGTTTAGTAGTTGTGAATTTAAAGAATACTTGTGTTGAAGTTTGTGATTCCCGTAGCATGCACGTATGGTGAACCGTTATGTGATGAAGTCGGAGCATGATTTATTTATTGATTGTCTTCCTTATGAGTGGCGGTCGGGGACGAGTGATGGCCTTTTCCTACCAATCTATCCCCCTAGGAGCATGCGCGTAATACTTTGCTTTGATAACTTCTAAATTTTTGCAATAAGTATATGAGTTCTTTATGACTAATGTTGAGTCCATGGATTATAAGCACTCTCACCCTTCCACCCTTGCTAGCCTCTCTAATACCGCGCAACTTTCGCCGGTATCATTACACCTACCATATACCTTCCTCAAAACAGCCACCATACCTACCTATTATGGCATTTCCATAGCCATTCCGAGATATATTGCCATGCAACTTTCCACCATCTAGTTCATCATGACACATCCATCATTGTCATATTGCTTAGCATGATCATGTAGTTGACATAGTATTTGTGGCAAAGCCACCATTCATAATTCTTTCATACTTGTCACTCTTGATTCATTGCATATCCCGGTACACCACCGGAGGCATTCATATAGAGTCATACTTTGTTTTAGTATCGAGTTTTAATCATTGAGTTGTAAATAAATAGAAGTGTGATGATCATCATTCAATAGAGCATAGTCCCAAAAAAAAGAGAAAGGCAAAAGAAAAAAAAGGCCCAAAATAAATAAATAAATAAAAAGGGGCAATGATACTATCCCTTTTTCCACACTTGTGCTTCAACGTAGCACCATGATATAGCAAGTCTCACATATTGTGCTTCAAAGTAGCACCATGTTCTTCATATAGAGAGTCTCATATGTTGTCACTTTCATATACTAGTGGGAATTTTACGTTGTAGAACTTGGCTTGTATATTCCAATGATGGGCTTCCTCAAATTGCCATAGGTCTTCGTGAGCAAGCAAGTTGGATGCACACCCACAAGTTTCTTTTATTGAGCCTTCATACATTTATAGCTCTAGTGCATCCGTTGCATGGAAATCCCTACTCACTCACATTGATATCTATTGATGGGCATCTCCATAGCCCGTTGATACGCCTAGTCGATGTGAGACTATCTTCTCCTTTTTGTCTTCTCCACAACCACCATTCTATTCCACCTATAGTGCTATATCCATGGCTCACGCTCATGTATTGCGTGAAGATTGAAAAAGTTTTGAAAAAGTTAGAGTATGAAACAATTGCTTGGCTTGTCATCGGGGTTGTGCATGATTTAAATACTTTGTGTGGGGAAGATGGAGCATAGCCAGAATATATGATTTTGTAGGGATAACTTCCTTTGGCCATGTTATTTTGAGAAGACATAATTGCTTTGTTAGTATGCTTGAAGTATTATTATTTTCTATGTCAATATAAACTTTTGTCTTGAATCTTTCTGATCTGAATATTCATACCACAATTAAGAAGATTTGCATTGAAATTATGCCAAGTAGCACTCCGCATCAAAAATTCTCTTTTTATCATTTACCTACTCGAGGACGAGCAGGAATTAAGCTTGGGGATGCCTGATACGTCTCCAACGTATCTATAATTTTTGATTGCTCCATGCTATATTATCTACTGTTTTGGACTATATTGGGCTTTATTTTCCACTTTCATATTATTTTTGGGACTAACCTATTAACCGGAGGCCCAGCCCAGAATTGCTGTTTTTTTTGCCTATTTCAGTGTTTCGGATAAACAGAATATCAAACGGAGTCCAAACGGAATAAAATCTTCGGAAACGTGATTTTCTCACCGAACGTGATCCAGGAGACTTGGACCCTACTGCAAGGGATCAAAGAGGTGGTCACGAGGGTGGGGGCGCCCCCCCTAGGGAGCGCCCCCTGCCTCGTGGGCCCCTCGGTGCTCAACCGACGTACTCCTTCCTCCTATATATACACACGTACCCCCAAACGATCAGAACAGGAGCCAAAACCCTAATTCCACCACCGCAACTTTTTGTATCCACGAGATCCCATCTTGGGGCCTGTTCCGGAGCTCCGCCGGAAGAGGGCCGTCATCACGGAGGGCTTCTACATCATCCTAGCCCCTCCGATGAAGTGTGAGTAGTTTACCTCAGACCTTCGGGTCCATAGTTAGTAGCTAGATGGCTTCTTCTCTCTCTTTGAATCTCAATACAAAGTTCTCCCCCTCTCTTGTGGAGATCTATTCGATGTAATCTTCTTTTTGCGGTGTGTTTGTTGAGATCGATGAATTGTGGGTTTATGATCAAGTCTATCTATGAATAATATTTGAATCTTCTCTGAATTCTTTTATGCATGATTGGTTATGTTTGCAAGTCTCTTTGAATTATCCGTTTGGTTTGGCCAACTAGATTGGTAGTTCTTGCTATGGGAGAAGTGCTTAGCTTTGGGTTCGATCTTGCAGTGTCCTTACCAAGTGACAGAAGGGGCAGCAAGGCACGTATTGTATCGTTGCCATCGAGGATAACAAGATGGGGTTTATTTCATATTGCATGAATTTATCTCTCTACATCATGTCATCTTGCTTAAGGCGTTACTCTGTTTTTAACTTAATACTCTAGATGCATGCTGGATAGCGGTCGATGAGTGGAGTAATAGTAGTAGATGCAGAATCGTTTCGATCTACTTGTCACAGATGTGATGCCTATATACATGATCATGCCTAGATATTCTCATAATTATGCACAATTCTATCAATTGCTCAACAGTAATTTGTTCACCCACCGTAGAATACTTATGCTCTTGAGAGAAGCCACTAGTGAAACCTATGGCCCCTGGGTCTATTCTCATCATATCAATCTCCATGACTTTTATATTGTTTTGCTATTTACTTTTCTTTTACTTTTTACTTTGCATTCTTATATCAAAAATACCAAAAATATTCTATCTATCAGATCTCACTCTCGTAAGTGACCGTGAAGGGCTTGACAACCCCTAATCGCGTTGGTTGCGAGTACCTATCGCTTTGTGCAGGTACGAGGGACTTGAGCGTGGGATCCTACTGGATTGATACCTTGGTTCTCAAAAACTGAGGGAAATACTTACGCTACTCTGCTGCATCATCCCTTCCTCTTCGAGGAAAACCAACACAAGCCCAAGACGTAGCATTATTCTAGTACGAACTCTAGGGCTGTTTGTGACACCTATAGGAATAGCCCAACGGATTGATTGGAAAGAATAACTTTGAGGTGGTTTCGTACCCTACCATAATCTCTTCATTCGTTCTCCGCTATTAGTGACTTTGGAGTGACTCTTTGTTGCATGTCGAGGGATAGTTATGTGATCCAATTATGTTATTATTGTTGAGGGAACTTACACTAGCGAAAGTATGAACCCTAGGCCTTATTTCCACACATTGCAATACCGTTTACGCTCACTTTTATCATTAGTTACCTTGCTGTTTTTATATTTTCAGATTACAAATACCTTTATCTACCATCCATATACCACTTGTTTCACTATCTCTTCGCCGAACTAGTGCACCTATACAATTTATCATTGTATTGGGTGTGTTGGGGACACAAGAGACTCTTTGTTATTTGGTTGCAGGGTTGCTCGAGAGAGAACATCTTCATCCTACGCCCCCCTAAGGATTGATAAACCTTAGGTCATCCACTTGAGGGAAATTTGCTACTATCCTACAAACCTCTGCACTTGGAGGCCCAACAACGTCTACAAGAAGAAGGTTGTGTAGTAGACATCAAGCTCTTTTCTGGCGCCATTGCCGGGGAGGTGAGTGCTTGAAGGTATATCTTTAGATCTTGCAATTGAGTCTTTTAGTTTCTTGTTTTATCACTAGTTTAGTTTATAAAAGAAAAATATAAAAAAATGGAATTGAGTTTGTCTCATACGCTTCACCTTTTTAATATCTTTCATGAGTATGATGGAAAGGATAATTGTGCTCAAGTGCTAGAAGAAGAAATCTATAAAATGTTTAGCACTAAATATTTGAATGATGAGCATGATTGCAATGTTGTTAGTACGAATTCTTTGAATATCCATGGTACTAATGATGATTGCACTAGTTATGATGAAAATGCCTCCTATAAACATGTAAATTTTTGTGGAGTAGACTGGGTTTGCAAGTACACACCACATAGGGAAGATAGATATTGCAAGAGGCATAAGTACTTAGAAACCAAATTGTTGCAAGAAGAGCTAGATGAATGTGCTGAAAAATTCAATATTTTTCGTGCCCCTTGTGAACTTTTCAATGAACATGGTCATTTAAAGCTCCAATGCTATTTGTTTCATGATCAAGTCGTGTCCAAACATTGTGATAATTTGATTACCCTTGAGCATCATAAAGAGCTTAGCCTTCTTTTGGGTTATGAAGAAATGAAATGTATAACTGAGGGTATTCCAAAGTTTAATCTTGATAAAGTTCTTCATTTTGATCTAAAGAAGATTTATATGTTTTGTGCGGTGAATTGCATTGAAAATCCTTATATTGCCAATTACATAAAGAAAAGAAAACAAATAGAGGGTGAAGATAATACTAATGAAAGGGAAGAGACTTCCCAATATCCTCCTATTATTTCTTATGATGAATTAGGTAACGAGGAGGATCCTCCTATTCAACCAATCTCATTAATAAGGAGCTCCAAAAAGAGTATTGAACCCACACATGATGTGGTGAAGAAGAAGAAAAGAAAAAGGTATCTCTCCCAAATAAAGTTGCTCCTATTATTGCTGTGCCTCATGAAAATGAAGATGATACACTTGATGATGATCTCGTTATGCCTATTGCTTGTTGTGATGATTATGATTGGGAAGATAATGATACTTCTTATGATCTTGAAAATCTTTTAGGCACTTGCTTGGAAGAATATAATAATTGCTATACTATCGGTGCTATCTATACTATTAATGATGAGAGTGATTATGCTTATGATACGAAAATGCCCAAGCTTGGGGAAGCTATGTTTAATGAGGATGACATATTTGAGAATATATTTTCTGCAATTAATGTTTGTCCCAAGCTTGGGGATGCTAGGCTTAATGAAGATGATATTTTTAGTCTCCCAAGTTTTGATATGCAAGTTTATAATGATGATAGCATGCCTCCTACTTATGATAATTATTGTGATGATACATATGCTATAAAAAGTAGTGAGGATTATATTTATAAAACTTGTCATGATTATGGTTACCCCTTCTCTGAACATTACTCTTTTAATGTGGAAAAAATTTATAATATTCAAGTCTCTTATGATACTCCCACTATCCCGAATGAGAAGAATTTTGCTTATATGGAGAGTAATAAAATTTCTATGCTTGTAGATCATGAAAAGAATGCTTTAGGTGCTTGTTATATTGTTGAATTCATTCATGATGCTACTGAAAATTATTATGAGGGAGGAACACATGCTTGTAGGAATTGCAATAATATCAAGTTTCCTCTCTATGTGCTTAAAATTTTGAAGTTATGCTTGTTTTACCTTCCTATGCAAGTTGATTCTTGTTCCCACAAGTTGTTTTCTCACAAAACCCCTATGCATAGGAGTTGTGTTAGACTTAAATTTGCTAGTCATATTCTTCATGATGCTCTCTTTATGTTTCAATTCTTATCCTTTATGTGAGCATCATTGAAATCATCATGCCTAGCCAGGGGCGTTAAACGATATCGCTTGTTGGGAGGCAACCCAATTTTATTTTAGCTCCTTGCTTTTTGTTCCTGTTTAATAATAAATAATCCATCTAGACTCTGTTTATATGTGGTTTTATGTGTTTAATTAGTGTTTGTGCCAAGTAGAACCGTTGGGAAGACTTGGGGAAAGTCTTTGCGATCATGCTGTAAAAAACAGAAACTTTAGCGCTCCCAAGAATTGCTGCCATTTTTATTTGGAGAGTTATATTTAGTTAATTATTTTTGCAGATGATTAATAGATAAATTACTCACGTCCAGCAATTTATTTGAGAATTTTATGAGCTCCAGAAGTATACGTTTGATCCAGATTACTACAGACTGTTCTGTTTTTGACAGATTCTGTTTTTCATGTGTTGTTTACTTATTTTGATGAATCTATGGCTAGTAAAATAGTTTATAAACCATAGAGAAGTTGGAATACAGTAGGTTTAACACCTATATAAATAAAGAATGATTTCATTACAGTACCTTATGATGGTGATTTGCTTTCTTATACTAACGGAGCTTACGAGTTTTCTGTTAAGTTTTGTGCTGTGAAGTTTTCAAGTTTTGGGTAAGGATTCGATGGACTATGGAATAAGGAGTGGAAAGAGCCTAAGCTTGGGGATTCCAAAGGCACCCCAAGGTAATATTCAAGGATATCCAAGAGCCTAAGCTTGGGGATGCCCCGGAAGGCATCCCCTCTTTCGTCCACTTCCATCGGTAACTTTACTTGGAGCTATATTTTTATTCACCACATGATATGTGTTTTGCTTGGAGCGTCAATTTATTTTGTTTGAATTTGCTTGATGTTATTTATAGCAATGTTTTGCATCTTTTATTTCAATAAAAGTGGCATTGATAGCCTTTACTATGCCTATGTTACAAGTATACATGTTGCTGTTTGAAAACAGAAAGTTTACCGCTGTTGCAATAATTCCCTAGAAAATTCAGAATGTGATAAAATGTTGAAACCTTTTGCATATTAAGATCTGATAAATTTACTACATTGGGAATTTTCTTTCATAATTTTTGGAGCTAGGAAAGTATGGATGTTGCAGCATTCTTTACAGACTATCCTGTTTAGGCAGATTGCTGTTATGTTTGCATTGTTTGTATATGTTTGCTTCTTTAATGATTCTATTTGAGGATAGGACTATTAAATATGCAGAGGCATTTCGTATTCAATGTTGAATAATAATTTTAGTGGTTTGCTACAGTAGAGTATGATAAGGTTTTGGCAATGGTTTATACTAACTTATCTCACGAGTCCTTGTTGAGTTTTGTGTGGATGAAGCTTTTGAGATTTAGGGAGACCGTGATATGAGAAGAATTAAGGAGACACAAAAGCTCAAGATTGGGGATGCCCAAGGCACCCCAAGATAATATTTTAAGAAGTCTCAAGCGTCTAAGCTTGGGGATGCCCCGGTTGGCATCCCACCTTTCTTCTTCAATAATTATCGGTTAGTATCGGTTGATCCTAAGTTTTTGCTTCTTCACATGATGTTTGCTATTCTTAGATGTCATTTTATTTTGCTTTGATTGCTGTTTGAATAGAGTACCAAGATCTGAAATTATTAAATGTTAGAGAGTCTTCACATAGTTGCATAATTATTAAACTACTCATTGATCTTCACTTATATCTTTCGGAGTAGTTTGTTGTTGCTGTAGTGCTTCACTTATATCTTTTAGAGCATGGTGGTAGTTTTATTTTGAAGAAATAGATGGACTCTCATGCTTCACTTATATTATTTTGAGAGTCTTAAATAGCATGGTAATTTTCTTAAAATCCTAATATGCTAGGTATTCAAGAATAATAAAATTCTCTTATGAGTGTGCGGAATACTATGAGAAGTTTGATACTTGATAATTGTTTTGAGATATGGAGATGGTGATATTAGAGTCATTCTAGTTGAGTAGTTGTGAATTTGAGAAATACTTGTGTTGAAGTTTGTGATTCCCGTAGCATGCACGTATGGTGAACTGTTATGTGATGAAGTCGGAGCATGATTTATTTATTGATTGTCTTCCTTGTGAGTGGCGGTCGGGGACGAGCGATGGTCTTTTCCTACCAATCTATCCCCCTAGGAGCATGCGCGTAATACTTTGCTTTGATAACTTCTAGATTTTTGCAATAAGTATGTGAGTTCTTTATGACTAATGTTGAGTCCATGGATTATACGCACTCCCACCCTTCCACCATTGCTAGCCTCTCTAGTACCGCGCAACTTTCGCCGGTACCATGCACCCACCATATACCTTCCTCAAAACAGCCACCATACCTACCTATTATGGCATTTCCATAGCCATTCCGAGATATATTGCCATGCAACTTTCCACCGTTTCGTTTATTATGACACGCTCCATCATTGTCATATTGCTTTGCATGATCATGTAGTTGACATTGTATTTGTGGCAAAGCCACCGTTCATAATTTTTTCATACATGTCACTCATGAGTCATTGTACATCCTAGTACACCGCCGGAGGCATTCATATAGAGTCATATCTTGTTCTAAGTATCGAGTTGTAATTCTTGAGTTGTAAGTAAATAAAAGTGTGATGATCATCATTATTAGAGCATTGTCCCAGTGAGGAAAGGATGATGGAGACTATGATTCCCCCACAAGTCGGGATGAGACTCCGGATGAAAAATAAAAAAAAGAGGCCAAAGAAGCCCAAATAAAAAACAAGAGGCCATAAAAAAAGAGAAGGCCCAAATAAAAAAATAAAAAAAATGAGAGGAAAAGAGAGAAGGGACAATGCTACTATCCTTTTACCACACTTGTGCTTCAAAGTAGCACCATGATCTTCATGATAGAGAGTCTCCTATGTTGTCACTTTCATATACTAGTGGGAATCTTTCATTATAGAACTTGGCTTGTATATTCCAATGATGGGCTTCCTCAAAATGCCCTAGATCTTCGTGAGCAAGCGAGTTGGATGCACACCCACTAGTTCCTTTTGTTGAGCTTTCATATATTTATAGCTCTAGTGCATCCGTTGCATGGCAATCCCTACTCACTCACATTGATATCTATTGATGGGCATCTCCATAGCCCATTGATACGCCTAGTTGATGTGAGAGTATCTTCTCCCTTTTTGTCTTCTCCACAACCACCATTCTATTACACCTATAGTGCTATATCCATGGCTCACGCTCATGTATTGCGTGAAGATTGAAAAAGTTTGAGAACATCAAAAGTATGAAACAATTGCTTGGCTTGTCATCGGGGTTGTGCATGATTTAAATATGTTGTGTGGTGAAGATGGAGCATAGCCAGACTATATGATTTTGTAAGGATAACTTTCTTTGGCCATGTTATTTTGAGAAGACATGATTGCTTAGTTAGTATGCTTGAAGTATTATTATTTTTATGTCAATATGAACTTTTGTCTTGAATCTTTCAGATCTGAATATTCATATCAAAAGTAGGAAGAATTACATTGAAATTATGCCAACTAGCATTCCACATCAAAAATTATCTTTTTTATCATTTACTTACTCGAGGACGAGCAGGAATTAAGCTTGGGGATGCTTGATACGTCTCCAACGTATCTATAATTTTTGATTGCTCCATGCTATATTATCTAATGTTTTGGGCAATATTGGGCTTTATTTTCCACTTTTATATTACTTTTGGGACTAACCTATTAACCGGAGGCCCAGCCCAGATTTGCTGTTTTATGCCTATTTCAGTGTTTTGAAGAAAAGGAATATCAGACGGAGTCGAAACGGAACGAAATCAACTGGAGAAGTTATTTTTGGAAGGAAACACACCTGATGGACTTGGACCCCACATCAGAAGATACGGGAGGTTCCCATGAGGGTGGGGGCGCGCCCCCCCTAGGGCGCGCCCCC
This sequence comes from Triticum urartu, assembly GCF_003073215.2. Taxonomy (NCBI): domain Eukaryota; kingdom Viridiplantae; phylum Streptophyta; class Magnoliopsida; order Poales; family Poaceae; genus Triticum; species Triticum urartu. The sequence goes on along the minus strand of NC_053025.1, from coordinate 498,756,507 downwards.
TGCCTCGTGGGGCCCCTGTGGCTCCCCTGACGTACTTCTTCCGCCTATATATCTCCATATACCCTAAAAACATCCGTGAGCACAATAGATCGGGAGTTCCGCCGCCAGAAGCCTCCGTAGCCACCGAAAACCAATCTAGACCCGTTCCGGCACCCTGCCGGAGGGGGAAATCCTTCCCTGGTGGCCATCTTCATCATCCCGGTGCTCTCCATGACGAGGAGGGAGTAGTTCTCCCTCGGGGCTGAGGGTATGTACCAGTAGCTATGTGTTTGATCTCTCTCTCTCTCTCTCTCTCTCGTGTTCTTGAGGTGATACGATCTTGATGTATCGCGAGCTTTGCTATTATATTTGGATCCTATGATGTTTCTCCTCCCCCTCTTCTCTCTTGTAATGAATTGAGTTTTTCCCTTGAAGTAATCTTATCGGATTGAGTCTTTAAAGATTTGAGAACACTTGATGTATGTCTTGCCGTGCATATCTGTGGTGACAATGGGATACCACGTGATTCACTTGATGTATGTTTTGGTGATCAACTTGCGGGTTCCTCCCATGAACCTATGCATAGGGGTTGACACACGTTTTCATCGTGATTCTCCGGTAGAACTTTGGGGCACTCTTTGAGGTCCTTTGTGTTGGTTGAATAGATGAATCTGAGATTGTGTGATGCATATCATATAATCATGCCCACGGATACTTGAGGTGACATTGGAGTATCTAGGTGACATTAGGGTTTTGGTTGATTTGTATCTTAAGGTGTTATTCTAGGACGAACTCTAGGGCTGTTTGTGACACCTATAGGAATAGCCCAACGGATTGATTGGAAAGAATAACTTTGAGGTGGTTTCGTACCCTACCATAATCTCTTCGTTCGTTCTCCGCTATTAGTGACTTTGGAGTGACTCTTTGTTGCATGTTGAGGGATAGTTATGTGATCCAATTATGTTATTATTGTTGAGGGAACTTACACTAGCGAAAGTATGAACCCTAGGCCTTATTTCCACACATTGCAATACCGTTTACGCTCACTTTTATCATTAGTTACCTTGCTGTTTTTATATTTTCAGATTACAAATACCTTTATCTACCATCCATATACCACTTGTTTCACTATCTCTTCGCCGAACTAGTGCACCTATACAATTTATCATTGTATTGGGTGTGTTGGGGACACAAGAGACTCTTTGTTATTTGGTTGCAGGGTTGCTCGAGAGAGACCATCTTCATCCTACGCCTCCTACGGATTTATAAACCTTAGGTCATCCACTTGAGGGAAATTTGCTACCGTCCTACAAACCTCTGCACTTGGAGGCCCAACAATGTCTACAAGAAGAAGGTTGTGTAGTAGACATCAGCGTCCATGTTCTCCATGTGTCCCTCTCGACCTTTGTTCCTTGTTGGCCAGACCTCTATTGGACATGTGCTATAGGGGTGTCTCTCTCCGTTGCAAACAATCACACACTAGCTATCTTCGTGTATCTCCTCACCTCGCTTTTCTATCTCGGAGATGCATGCGTGATATGTTTGCATAAGAAACGAAAAAACACACTCTCTCTAATTTATCGTTTGTTGTCCCTTTTCTTTCACACACATACTCTTTTTGCACACTCACTCATTCTCCTTCACACGCACTTGATCTCTCTTGACTTAGGCACTCTCTTCAGTCCATAGCATATAGATTTATTGAAAAGTCAAACATCACAAAGTTTGAGCATGTACGTGGAGAAAAACATTTACATCTAGAACGGCAAACATATACCATTAGATTCATATGAGATGTAGTTTTGTATGATGTATCTTTGGTATTGTAGATATAAATAACATTTGCATAAACCTGATCAAAGTTTCCAAAGTTCGACTTCTAAAAAATTTACATGCACTGAATTATCGAGCGGATGGAATATCTCTTTCCCCCTCTCAGCGATCTGACGCACCACTCAGCCTTATCGGGGCTCCTCTATCTCTCTCAAACTTTATATCTCCCTGGTTCACACATACACATGTCTCGCTCGCGCTACATATAGAGCCATCCAACACTCTCCGCCCTTGTTCTCTCTCTATGTGACACGCACGCCCCTAAGTACCATAATCCCTCACTCCATCATAGGCGCACGCACTCCCCCTAAGTATGATTATCTCTCACTAGCCATCAGGAACACACGTATTGTCTCCTTCCATCCATATGTCTATCTCGATATCTCTCAGGGTATCTTCTATCACGCACACACCTTGTCACTCGATCTCCCACCCATGTAGTCCCATCACGATCTCCAGGGGATCTCTCTATGAAACACACACACTCTCTCCTCCCCATGTCTGCATTTTCTCGGTATGTCTCTCTTGACCTCTCTCCCTTGTTTGTTAGACCCCTCTTGGCCACGTGCTAGGGGTCTTTCTCTCTCGGTTGCAAACAACTACACACTACCTCCTCACCTTGCTTTCGTTGTCGAAGATGCATGTGTGATATGTTTGCATAAGACACACATGACTTTTCTCTACTTTTATCGTGTGTTGTCCATGTCTCTTTCACAGACGCACACACACTTTTTTCACTCACTCTTTCTATTTCACACACACACACACACACTCTCTCTCTCTAGTTAGGGACTCTCTCATGTCCATAAGCATATGGATGTTTTGAAAAGTCAAACCTCAAAAAAGTTTGACCATGTATATGTGGAGAAAAACATTTACATATGGAACGGTCATTAGATTTATCACAACATGTACTTACTTCATACTATCATTTATCTTTGGTATTGTAGATATAAGTAATTTCTTTATAAATTTGGTCAAAGTTTCAAAAGTTTGACTTAAAAAAATGTTGGCACTACATTATCGAACGGAGGGAGTAGCTCTCTCTCTCTGCTATCTCTCACTGGCCTCCCCTCTCACTCGAACTCTCTATACCGACGGATTATACGCTCACTGTGTCAGCGTATAGCTCTGTATATTGTTTAGTTGATCGGTCAACCAGTCCACATGCTACCTTGTCAGCTCATGTTCTCTATCTTCGTGTGCTGGCCCATGTGGGAGTGGGTGAAAATAAGTAAACTAGAGGCCCATCTGACACGCGGTGAAGTAAACAAAGTTGAAACCACTCGGGGTAGCACCCCGCATGCTAGTAAATTGAGGGCGCATTGAGGACACACTTCTTCCGCGTGAACGACGCACTTGCGCATAATTCACCACTGTGCGGCGGCATGCACAGAAGGACGCACTCACGCACACCCAGTAGGCCAGCACACAACACACACCAGCACACGTGTACACCAGCGTCGCCGCCTATTGAGATGGACAGCGAGGCAACCAACAAGTGGAGACGGCTCGAGCCAAAACCGCATCCAGTGAGCCTGGACTTCATTAGCAGCCTCCCCGATGACATGCTGCTCGTCATCATCGGCCGCCTCCCCACCAAATCTGCCGTGCGGACCGCCCTCCTCTCCCGGCGGTGGCGCCGACTCTGGTGCCGCGTCCCCCTCAACCTCACCATCGATAGCTGTCTCTGCGATGAGGATTGCAAACGCATGGCCGCAGTCTCCAAGATCCTTTCATCACACCCTGGGCCAGCCAAACGCCTTGACATCCACATGTTCAGTACCAACTGCAAGGTCCAAGCCAAGTTCGACGAATGGTTCTTATCCCCCACCCTAGATTAGCTTGAGGAGCTCAGCTTTGAAGATGGACGATGTCGCTCTCTGCCACCATCCGTGCTCCGCCTCACGCCAACGCTGCGCCGCGCTAGCTTCAGCTCTTGCTATCTTCCCCAGATTAATGCCGTGCCCACCCTTCTTCTCCCTCAACTCAAGCAGCTCGACCTCTTCGACGTTGGCATCTCGAATGCCTTGATCTCCATCTTACAGAAATCAATTTGATCGACTACCGGGGCAGCACATCTAAGATTAAATTGGCCAGGTTCTTTGTTCTGGAGGCAAGTGTGCTCAAGGTAATGAGGTTTGGCGTTCTCTGGCGCAACAATGAATGGCGTGCTGATCACCGCAAGTGTCTAAGCCTAAATGACAAAGTCTCCACAGAAGCTGAATTTGTTTTTGAAACATCAAGTGGCCAAAGACTCGAAAATTTATTTTCCCATTAGTGACTTGTCAGGGCGGTGGATTTTAGTTTGTACGATGCTGCTGCATCCACCTAAAGTAACGAAAGTTCTTACGTAAACTTCCTAGATTCCCTCTTCGTAGGTGCAACATTACTCCTAACATTTGTAATATCAGTTTGAAACTTGTAATATTGCCGTGTCCTATTCTTGCATTTTCAAAATCCCGCGAATCAAAGAGGTCCTGAGTTGGTGATGATGTTGTGCCTGCCATCTTTCAACAATGGCTGTCGGATCTAGATCCGACGCATACAAACCAAACTTCTCTAGTTTTGCAAAAAGATGCCCGCACTTGTTCCCTATTTACAAACAACTCCTTGTTTCTCACAATCAGCCTTATCTCCTCCCCACCACATCTAGAAGGCCATGGAAAAATCTGGCGCGATGGCCGCTGCCGGCGCCGTCCAGCCCCAATCTTGGTGTTCCGTGCAATGCACGGGCATCTACGCACGGGAAATTATGTCAAACACAGCTAGTTGTAAGCAGGCTAGCTCTACAGCCATGATGATAGTGACTGCAGATGGTGAGGCTGACTATGTTATGCCGAACGCGGCGCCTATACTCAGGTGTCATCTCCGACGCAGGGTCTTGTCACTTCACTGCGAGGAGCAGCACGTAATAATTTGACCAACGTGTAGTACAGTGGTACTACATTGGTAGTACTACTACTAGTACTAGTACCACCGTCTAGATTTAGTAGTACTACCACGTCCATCTGGATTTAGTATTTGATTAGCAATATCTAGTAATGCATGTCACAAAAAGGGTCTGTCTAGGACACATCTAGATGTGACATAACTATGTCACATCTAACTTGATGTCCACTATGTTTGCGGCCTGTTTTTTTTCTTGTCTCAGTTTTTTTGTCCCTTGTTGCTACATTATTTGTGGGAGATTAGATGTGACATCCTTGGAAAACATCTAGATGTGAATTAGACAAACTGCACAAAAAATGTACTACTCCCTCTGTAAATAAATACATGGTGTATTGTTTTATTCCTTCCGATAGATGGCTCAAATCTGAAGTCTCATCAATCAGACTACTATTGTACTCACCGAGCGCTCAGCTTTGTAAGCTACCAACAAAAAATTGCAACCAAAGACTACTATTGTACTCCCTCCATACTGGTGCATTAGTCACGTTACGAAAACCAAATAGTAATCCCAAAACTTTTAGGCACGATGCATTAACTACCCACCTCGTTCCCTGTTTTTTTCCACGAAAAAAGAAATCACCCAATATGTGACGTGGGGTGCGTATGCATCCAATGACTTGAGACTACTCCCTCCGTCTAGGTGTATGACTAGCCACAATGAAGAGTAACATATACTAGTAACATACACATATCCCTAAACTATGTTACTACCTTTCATAGTGGGTAGTAACATAAGTATGGTAACATGCAAAGCCTCATTTATTAGGTTATAGACTCATATTGCATTGGGCATGTGATGTTACAGTAACTAGCTAAGTTACTCAAACTACCTCTCTCCTCATTAACTCATTGCCACATAAGCAAATTTGTTGAGTTGGAATCGATGTTACTGCTGAAGTTACTCCCACTATGGCTAGTCTAAGTCATCTTAGAGCAAGTGAAAAGGAGGAGTGGGCTCTCATGCAAGAGCCGCTATATGCGGATTCCTAGGCCGATATACAATAAATATGAAGAAAGAGAGAGAGAAGATGAGAAAAAGTAGTACTCTTATAGCCAGCCTTATAGCTAACCTTATTGTATGAGTGGCTACAAGTGATGGCTCTATATGACATGGCAACATCTTATAGCCAGCAGCTGGCTATACTATTAACCATGCTCTTGTGTACCGTGACCAAGATGAAGGGGAAAGCGAGAGAACTTAATGTCTTTTTGCTAATTAATAGGATTACATGCAATGAACTAACCACTGCATGTCATGTTTGGTAGTCTCAAGTCATTGAAACCATGCACGGCCCACATCTCTCATTGGTTGATATGTCACGAAATAAGAAACGAGGAGGGAGTTAATGTACCGTGCCTAAGTGTTTTGGGACGAAGTGGGACATAGCTTCATTGACTTACTACACCTGCGTTTGGGTGAATGATTCGTGGGCCCAACAGGTGGCTGGCCCACCTGTCATACAACCAAAGGTATGTGCAGTAGAGGGACGAGGAGTAGATGGCCAACACACACGTGAATACAACGCAGTCTGCACTTCTCATATAAAGGCTCCCCGCCAGTCCAATCTATGAAATCCTATGCAGCTACGCACCCTAACCAAGGGCAAGAGTGATCACTCCAATCGCAAGATCAATTTACTAGAAGTTAGACCCATGGAGGCTATGAGCGCGAGCATTAGCCGGCTGTGCTAGATGGTCCACGACGTCGGCATGTGGCCCGGCACCGAGGAATGTCTCCAGGTCATGCTTGAGGCCGCCAGGGCGAGAGGCCGCTTGGACGATAGCTTCGCCTCCTTCTTCGACAAGGTCCTCGTCGGCTTCCTCGACAAGTTCACCATCGTCAAGAAGCTCGCAGACGACCTTGACGTACGCCTCCAGCCCATGCGCCTAGGATCTACGATGCCCGCCACCCTCAACAGCCTCTATGGTAACAACCTCTTCGATGCACTGGTGGCCCTGCGACTGCCCGCCGTCGTGCCAGAGAATGTCCACCTCGAGGTCGCGCTCACCGCGCACTGCTTGGCGCAGCAAGACACCATCGACATAATCACCCACGTCTACGCGCAAATCATCCACAAGGACTACTACGTGCCAAAGGATGACGATAGGTCGCTGGCCTTCTTGACCCACAGGGAAACCTTGGACGACATTGTTCAGAAGCACGTTGAGCTCGCCGCCAACGCCGTTGCTCCTCACACGTCGGTTGGTGACTCGGTGCACTAGGGTGTGAGGATGTCGTTGATGGATCCATATGTATCTTTATCTTTCCGTCAAATCCATGTAGTAATATATGGTACTACTAGTAATTATCTTACCTTTCGCATCAACTTCATAATTTTCATATGTACTCCATGCATGAACCGCGCCAGAACCAAACTTCTCATTACTCTAGGGAAAGTCGTTATTTCTATCTATTGGTCGCGCCATGGAGCAGAACAAAATTTTACAAGTTACAAGTACAAAAGGAAAAGTCTGCCGTGTTCGCGTCGCACCCCCACACGGTTGGTCCGGCACGCTGCTCAAGGGGGAATGCGTGCTATGTTGCATTTTCACTTACAAGTGGGACCGCAATTGAGCAAACCGACTATCGGCAAACCCCCACCCCTCCCACCGCATGATGACTGAGAAAACAGGAGGGAGAATAGATGGTTGTAGCACAGACTCCAAGAAAATTGATGTCGGATGGGACTCATGTGGGTGGCATGTGCCGTACTACTAGACGTGAATGCTAGTTATGGCCCATGCCACCCCACTATATCGAGCCTATATCGAGGTGCTGGTTACGTAGAACAAATTTCCTGGAGTCCGTGCTCAGCCCTCCTCTATCTCTCTTTTTAGCCAGCCAGCAGACGCGCGGAGCCCATCGTCTGTTTGCTCACATGCAGTCCCACATGTCAGTAAAAATGCAAGAGGACCCACTGAACCTGCACATCTTTCACCTCGACGTGCTGGTGATGAAAAACAAATCCAATAAAGATCTTCAATGGCCGCTTCTGGAGTTACTCAAGAGTAGTAAGATTCTATTTACAGTTTAACTCAAGATGAACATCACGTGGCTTCAACTACCACTCCATTTTCTTGCATGACACGACCTGGATGCTGGATGTCCCATGTGTCGGCAAAAGGAGGAAGAACTCGACCAAATCTTCTCCACATTTAGACCGGAGGAGCAGGAAACACGACAAGCCCTGTGCCTACATCATACTACGTACAAGCTCACCTCACGCAGTCACGCTATCACCATATTTCTCGGCCTCCATGCGACAGCTAGCTCTAGTTGATCTGACTAGAACTAACTATTGGTTGGCTCTATGTGATGTGGCAACTTCATACTACTATGGATGCTGGCTATACTACTATGGCACTAACACTCCAAGAAGTGACTCGAAAACCATTTATAAATTGAGTTTATGACATGCATATGCAAATGTACCATTCATTACATACAACAAGTCATCAACACACAACGACAACGAGGATACATGTTGGATTATAGATTATTTCCAACAAAACATTCTAGTAAATACTAAAGTTTTCATCACACAACAAATAACAAGTAATGAAATGAACTTCAGCTCAACCACTCCTCGGCGTTGGAAATGCTTGCTTTGAACCAAAAGAGTTTGTCTCGGAAGGGCCAGCTACTGTCAATCTCAAGACCAACGCAGGACTGATCATCTAGGCTGAAGCGGCCTATTTCATGACCCATATTATGATAGCCATGGTAGGGAAGCATAGCAATGTCCGAGGTATAGATACAATTGCTTATCATAAATGGTAGTAACATTGTGTCAATAGCAGCTGGATCGCCTTTCACCATGATTGGATTGTTTTGTCCAAGGAAGAACGAGTTTCCTCCAAGAGTATCAATACTAAACCAGGGAGAAGGTGTTGGCGCTAGCACAGTAGTATCCATCCAGAATACCCTGCAACAAATGTTGGAATAGGTCCGAAGAGTGCGACCATGGGAGACAACACCTGCTTCCTTAGTCACATTAACGGTGCCCTGTATACAGACAAGAAGAGGTGATCCATTGGAATAAGTTGCCAGGCGCCACTGAGTATATGGGTCCTCATGCTCGTGATCATCATCATCGTCATCTCCCCCTTGGTTATAAATTTTTTCATGTATAGGTGGTGGAATGTTCACAGGACCTTGGAAACACAAGAAGGTTAATTAATTAGTAAAGGGAAACTAGCTAACCCTCATGCATGTGGATGAAACAATTATAATTATGGTGGAAGACAAATGTACCGAAAGCATAAGGATTCCATGAAGAAACAGTGCCACGAGTGGTGGTAGAAAACACAAGACCCTCATATTGAATTGCATCACAGTACTCATCCTTGTATAGAAATTGATTTTTGAGCAATATCCATCCAGTAGAACTATGAAGGAAGGCAACAAGCTTGTCGAAGGTAGCAAAAAATACATATTCCATGAAATCCCAAGAGCGGTCGGGAACTTGACAAATTGCTATGTTTTGTAGACGACAGTCACCATGCCCGTAGTTGAACGTATGGTCATAAACGGTGTGCTCAACCTTTGGGTAGTCTGAGATTTTTGGAAGTGGAACCCGGTGACAAGTGCACACATTCACAAGTTCCAACTCGCAGTTGGACCCAATATAAACAACCTAATCTCCATTTGCGCCTGCCCAAGCCTTACCCTCAAGCTATGGCATCTTAACATCACATGTATCATTATCAAGCGTGAAAGAACATGCGGTGCCCCCATGTTTGGTTTTGGTAATTGATGACAATCTCTATGGACTAATGGTTTCCTTGAGTTATATTTGAAGGTTTTGTCCATAGGCTTTTCTTGGAGTACATGTGTTGGTTTCAAGGAGAGTTTGTGTCGACCAAGGTGCTATTCAAGGAATTACCTAAAGATTGGTCTTGTGAGAGGTTGATCAAGACTAAGTCAAAGAGTGAATCAATTTGATCAACCCACAAAGCGTAGAAGATGTACCGAGAGGGATCAAGTGATCCCATGGTATGGTAAGCATTGTCAATTACGCTTTGTGTACTAACCCATGGTCTTCGTGAGGGTTCTTTGTGGGGTTAGGTTGCAGTGTGCAAGTTCAAGTGGAGCATCACGAAGAGATCAAATGCTTGAAGCTTGCCGTCCTTTGTGGTGACAATGGACTTGTGAAGATGTGCGGATTCGGTTAGGACTCTTGTTATCCTAGGCCTCTGGTGCATTATATAAACCGAGGCCAGGCTAGTCGATAGATGATATACAACAACAATCATTCCATAGGGTAGCTTCTAGGGTTTAGCCTCTACGATCTCGTGGTAGATCAACTCTTGTAATATTCATATCATCAATATTAATCAAGCAGGACGTAGGGTTTTACCTCCATCAAGAGGGCCCGAACCTGGGTAAAACATCGTGTCCCCCGCCTCCTGTTACCATCCGCCTTAGACGCATAGTTCGGGACCTCCTACCCAACATCCACCGGTTTTGACACCAACATTGGTGCTTTCATCGAGAGTTCCGCTGTGTGTTCGGCAAAAGGTTGATGGCTCGCCTGCAGATCAACTGCGAGTTTGGCATCTTCGTCACCAGCTCGACTGGTCACCTTGGTTTGACCAAGGACTGCGCCCTACCTCCGATCATCATGTTCGGATGAGGGCCTTTATAAACATCAACTCCGATCTCTATCAAGATCATGGAGGAATCATCCAGGGAGCCCGGGGGCTCAACGTCAACATTACCCTTGGGCGACCGTGCTGTTTTTCCGGACAGCAAACTTGTGTCCGCCGCCACCGCCTCCTCAAGTGTCTTTTTAACGATCACTTTGGTGGAATTGTGTGGAATTGAGTCTACAACAACCCTGGAAAATTTCGTCGAGTTTCGATGGAGGGATCTATGGCAATCCACGATATACCGGAGCCCTGTCAAATTTGGACGGGAATCTGGACGAGTTTAGGGCGTGGTGTTCAGCTTCTATCTCGGACGTCCTTTGGAAGATCCCACCGTTGACCCTTTGCGGAATTCCTATATCTACCACCTCTCAAAATTTCAGCTCGATCCGACTGTCCAAACTCCGGGAACCTTCCGATTAGTGCATCACTTTTCGGATTTGTTTTCTGCGTGAAAATGAATCCGACCCGAGTTCGTCTTTTTTATGAACGGGATTTCGGACATCCCTTTTTAAGGAAGTTTTGTATGGGGTATTGTGTTTTGTTCCCGAACACATCCCGCTAATTTTAAGATCTTTTGAACATGATCTTCAACATCATGCTAGTGTCAAACCAGTCCGGCAATATTGCTCCATGGCTGCCGACCTGCGCTAGACACATCGTCACTTTGTTGAGCCGAGCTCAACTTCTTCGGATCATCATCTCGGCAAGCCGGACAAGAGTCCGGCATCGCGAAGGATAAATCATCACCAACATCGCCGCCCCACGGATTACACGGAGCGGGCATACCGGCATCGCCGCACGGTCGCTTCATCAAGGCGGCATCGACCATGTCACGACTTGCATCGGCAGGGCCGCACTATTGCTTCTTCAAGCTGGTGTCCATCACGCCGACCTACGTCGACTCATCGGCTGACATCGAGGCTTCGACATCTCGGCTGGACCGGGGGCTTCGCCATCTCTTCATCAACCTACTCCGGACACTTCGGCGTCACTAGCCGACCAGCTCCGTCACGTTAGCTGGACCGAGGGCTTTGCCTCGGTGAGCCAACCTTTGCCAGCATTGCCATGCCGTCGTTTTATCGCCCATCATGCAATGGGTGTGCGGATCGAGTCCCAATTCTAGGAATCACCTTCCTTCGGATTGCTACAACAAATAAACCAGGTGCTATTAATCCCAGTATTTTTTGCTTGTTTGGGTTCATTTTTCCCAAGGAATTATTACTCTGGTTTGTCCATCATATGTACACAGGTCTATCAAATGGTGGCCGCATTAACGACAGTCGCATGGTGGTTCGGTCAGTTTCCGTACATAGTCCGGCGAACGCCGCATCCGGAGCTCGGACCGACCTGTGAATTCAGGCTTTGCCACGCCTTTACCGCATCACGCCGACGCCCTGCATCAACATTGACTTCGGCGCCAGGCCATATTTCTTTTATTACTCACTTTGCATAAATTATTTATTATGCAACGATTTTTTTAATTATCATTATTACTATTATCTTCGGTTTGCACTATTTTTGTGCACATGAAAATGATCCGGAGACTTCGGCGTCACTCTGCCGGTCTGCATTGACCGTGCTATGTCACCACTTCAGCGTGTCGAGCTCTCCGCTCCGCCACCTCGGGACCGGCTTGGGGGATGACACCTTGTCCCGCATCAAGCTCGGACCTCGTCATCAATACCGAACACATTAACCAGCTAAGTCACTTTCATGCTCAAAGCTTTAATTTCTAACTTGTGTTCGGTTCGACCAAGCATTATACTTTTTTGGAAAAAAGTTGCTTGTAAAAAATTTCCTTGTCCAAACTTTGTTTGTGACGCATAAATTCAAATACCCAATTCATTTGGGGGCTTCCTTCATGAAGCTTTTCCTCTTGCATATGATTATACTTGTACGGCTTCGTTCCTTGTTCGTGTATTACGCCACTATATGCACCATATTGACTTAAGCGATTTGCAAGCTGGGTTGCCTCGCTCCTGTGTTTACCCCTACGTTCCCGATTGTTCGGCTAGGGAGTAAAGGGAGCACCTCTGCGATTGTCACGATCGGGTCATCCGAGCCGGACCTCAGACTGGGTGAAGCCGAAAGCTAGCGCTCTTATAGTTTTCAATGATGGTCGGCACACAACGGAACTCATGAGTACAAAAAATCTATTGCACAAGTCTCATAATAACAATGAGCACCGAAGAAAGGTATCGGTGGGGGTACTATTTTCTTCGAAGATGCTTCTTGCACTTCGCAGTAATATAACATAAGTTCCCTGAGCGCGCTTTGTCTGTTACAGCCTTATGGCCTGATTGTCTGGTTATTGGAAACACCGTCGATATTCTCGACAGATGGAGTACATAACACTTTTCGGTCCTTGACCAAAGAGGGAGAAGCCGACGGTCGGTTAAGACGCGTTTAAAGTTCGGTTGAACATAGATATGATATAAGTACTTCGGTACATGCAATCATTCTTTTACCCAAGTCACTCGGGGGCTCTTAAATTTATATGAGCCGTTTTATGATAAGTGTTCTTCTTCTTAGTCGTTGCAAAGTTTTACTATTATTATTATTATTATTATCTATCACTCTTTTTTTCGACACGAGCGTGTGGTCACTAGCCGGGGAGCCTAATTTCTCTCTCAAAGCCGCTAGAGTTTAGCTTGCTAAACTGGCCTAATGAGAAGTACTCCGCCCTCGGGATAGGAGGTTGAAGCCGTAGGCTGACCCTCTTGAAGTCTTGAGATAGGATGTATCATGTTAAAGCACGACATAAGCACTTCTTTTGCTAAGGCCAATTTTCGGATTGGCAGCGAACACTTGATCTTGTTCGGACGTCAAGTTTTTACTGATGTTTTTTGGTTTTCCAAGCTTATGGCACTTTTAAACTATTTGTGTGTTTTCAGCACAAGTCTCGCAGTGCAACGCCGGACACCTTTATAGATTCGGCAAAAACATTCTCGGATATTGCTATATATGCATCGGTTTCGAATTGTGTCTTCGGTCAATAGTTGGGTTGCCCGGCTCCTGCGCTTGCCTCCTACGTTCCGCTTTGTTCGGCTAGGTGTGCAAACGGAGAACCACTGCGATTGTTCTTCCAGCTCACATGGTTAAGCACCTCAGTGGAGACAGCCGAAAACTGACTGTCACAATAAGCGTAAACTGGTCAGCGATCCGATGACGGTGTTAAATGACGGGCCATTCATAACAATGGCCGAAGTGTTTACGGCTTGACCTCGACTGTCACCGAACAGTACCGGGGGCTATTAACTGGCCTCCCAAACTAAATCCTCGATATTTTGCTCTTACATTGGAGCTGAGGTTTCATGATCATGCTTAGCATGACAACCCAAAGAAAGGAACCGATAGCGGGACTATTTTCTTTGGAAGACATTTCTTCTGTTAAACAGTAATATAACATATCTCTCTGCGTACCTTTGTTTATAAAACCGTATGGCCAGATTGCCTTGTTTGTCATAAATCTTTGCCCTCATAAAGGCTTTATAAAGTAGGACAAACACTCCTCGGCTACTAGCCGAGGAGGTGGAAGACGATGGTCGGTCAACAAAGTTTTGTACAATGCGGATCCAAGCATTAATGATGTAAAGTACTTGGATACATAGAGTCATTACACATAATTTGTGATTTTACTATGGATATCGATCCTCAATTCGGCCACCCGTGCCCGCATTAAGGCTCGGGGGCTACTGGGCTTCGGGCTTATTTAAAAAAAATATTAAAGGGGCACATCGATCCCCTAATCTGGTGTTGCCACCCGACCAGTGTCTCGGGGGCTACTGCATTGCCTGTTCAATGCAGAAAATTTTAAGTGTAATATAGTTTCCGAGGAGATTTTGATCCTCAGGTTGGTCGGCCGCACCCAACCTGAGTCTCGAGGACTGAGCACGCCGCTTTTTGTGTCCCGAAGTATTCTGCCGAGTTAGGACTCGATCCTCAGACCGATTTTGCAAATCAACCTGAGTCTCAGCGGCTACTGGGATCAGCGGTCTTATGTCATCCTTCATGTGCATCTTGGGTTTTAGACTGATACCCACCTTGAGGGCTACTGGCTATATATCTCGGCAGAGAATAAATTGCACCAATAAAAAATATTGACAAAAATTGACCCACATTCGGGGTGGTGCACCACCTCGGAAGCAGTCCGGCATAAAGCTTGGGCGCTAGTGGCTGGCTCCATAGAGGGCATTTCCGGCATTAAGCTCGGCTAAACTCCTTCAAACTTCTTTGAACCAAGGTGATTTACGACACCTCGGATACAGTCCGGCGTTGGAGCTCGGATACAGTCCGGTGTTGGAGCTCGGATACATAGTCCGGTTTTGGAGCTCGAATACAGTCCGACGTTGGAGCTCGCATACATAGTCCGGCGTTGGAGCTCGGATACATTCCGGCGTTAGAGCTGGGAAGCGGTCCGACGTTGGTGCTCGGCTGCAAAAGATACCTCGAATGCAGTCGGGTGTTGGAGCTCGGACGCAAGAGGACGCTGCCGCCCGGGAATAACTTCAAACCCGAGGTGTGGCATAAAAATAACAAGGCATTGATAAAGGCCGGAAACTTAAAGGGGCTCCTCGGATACCCGACGTGTAAACTCGTCGAATGCATTTCGGCGATCCTCAAGATTGAAGATTGAACCAGTTGTCAAGACCGAAGATGAAGAACGGTTCGGAAGAATCGAGGAGCGTCCCTAACTTGAAGACCGGTTCAGGGGGCTACTGACGGTGTCCTGGACTAGGGGGTACTCACCATGTCATCTCCCGATCTATTAGATTGGGCCGAGGACCCCCATGGCCGTATACTCATGGGCCAGTTCGGACAGCTGCCGCATACAAGGAAGATTCCACAAGACTTGGCGATCAAGACAAGGACTCATCCCCACCGGCGTATTCGGCTAGGACTCTTGTTATCCTAGGCCTCTGGTGCATTATATAAACCGAGGCCAGGCTAGTCGATAGATGATATACAACAACAATCATACCATAGGCTAGCTTCTAGGGTTTAGCCTCTACGATCTCGTGGTAGATCAACTCTTGTAATACTCATATCATCAATATCAATCAAGCAGGATGTAGGGTTTTACCTCCATCAAGAGGTCCCGAACCTGGGTAAAACATCGTGTCCCCTGCCTCATGTTACCATCCGCCTTAGACGCACAGTTCGGGACCCCCTACCCGAGATCCGCCGGTTTTGACACCAACAATCGTCATCATCTAGCTCAAGTGGACCATGTGCAAGGCAAAGGTTTGCCCTTGGTAGGTTTTCTATTTTACCGGTCTCCTAATGGTAGTTGGGAGACCTGGTTATAGGATCGATTGCCGTACTATCAAGGGGGGCTCTCGATGAGTAGCTTGATCGTATCGTTGTAGAGAGCTCAAACCATTGCATCCTTGCATCATCTTTATTGGTTCTTATTTGGTTCTTCTCTTTGTGAGTTTTGGAGCTTGTGGTCATCTTGGTGACAAGCTCGAGTTCATCGAAAACGGAGTTTTCTCAATTTGGAGCTCATATGCAGAAGTTATGGCAGTTCTGGTTTTCCATGGAGTTTACTTGCTTTCGTGGAAGTGGCTTAAGGATGGTGCCAGCGGTAGTACCACTGGGCCGGAGCGGCAGTACCACTTATCGCCACAAGCGGTAGTACCGCTGTCCCACAGCGGTAGTACCACCCATGGCCATAAGCGGCAGTACGGCTCCGGTTCCGCGCTGGTACCGCCTCGACTCGAGACGTGGTTTTCTTGTGTCGGGTTCAGCGGCAGTAGGAGCGGCAGTAGGAGCGGTAGTACCGCTCATGTGCAGTAGTACCGCGGCTACCACCACCCCTAGTGCCGCTCAATGGCCCTCCTCTCTGTTCCTTCTCCCTGTGCTCGTGGTAGGCGTTGTGCGCGGTCCCAGCAGTAGTACCGCTGGGCCGGAGTGGCAGTAACACTTATCGCCACAAGCGGTAGTACCGCTGCGGCCATCGGTAGTACCGCTGGCTCCAGCGGTAGTGCCGCTCATACGGCTCCACCACGCACTCTGTTTCGCTCCGCTCTCCGTGTTCTACCTCCCGGGCGGTAGTACCGCTCCCCTGAGCGGTAGTGCCGCTCGTGCGCGGACTGAGCACATAATGGTTGGATTCGGGAGCTCCTATAAAAGGGGGTCTTCTTCCCCATTCAACCTTATCCTTTGAGCTCATGTTCTTCCCCCATTGTTGACCTTCTTCGAGCTTGCTAACTCTCAATCCCTCCATGGATTCTTGATAGTTTTTGAGGGAAAAGAGAGAGGAGATCTAGATCCACATTTCCACCAATCACTTTCTCCTCTATGTGAGGGGAACCCCTTGGATCTAGATCTTGCAGTTATTTGTGTTCTCTTTATTGTTCTTTCTCTCATTTTCCTCCCTAGCATTAGTTGCTTCGGTGGGATTTGAGAGAGATGGACTTGGGCACTCCGTGTGCCCTTGCCATTGCATTTGGTGCATCGGTTTGAGTTCTCCACGGTGATACGTGGAAGTTACAAGTTGAGAAGCTTATTACTCTTGGGTGCTTGGTACCCTTGAGCTTGTTCCTCTTGGGTGCTTGGGCGCCCTAGACGGTTGGTGGTGTTCGAAGCTCAATTATTGTGGTGTAAAGCTCCGAGCAAGCGTCGGGGTCTCCAATTAGGTTGTGGAGATTGCCCCGAGCAATTTGACGGGTACCGGTGACCGCCCCCAAGGGTTGCCAAAGTGTACGGGTTCGGTGACCGCCCCCAAGGGTTGCCATTTGTACGGGTTCGGTGACCGCCCTCAAGGGTCCCTTAGTGGAATCACGACATCTTGCATTGTGTGAGGGCGTGTGGAGATTACGGTGGCCCTAGTGGCTTCTTGGGGAGCATTGTGCCTCCACGCCGCTCCAAATGGAGATTAGCATCCGCAAGGGTGTGAACTTCGGGATACATCGTCGTCTCCGCATGCCTCGGTTATCTCTTACCCGAGCCCTTTACTTATGCACTTTACTTTGTGATAGCCATATTGTTCTTTGTCATATATCTTGCTATCACATAGTTGCTTATCTTGCTTAGCATAAGTTGTTGGTGCACATAGGGGAGCCTAGTTGTTTTAGGTTTTATGCTTGGCAAATTAACCGCTAGGTTTATTCCGCATTTGTTCAAGCCTAAACCGTAATTATTTTAAAGCGCCTATTCACCCCCCTCTAGGCGACATCCACGATCTTTCAAAGCGGCACCAACTTGCACAAGACGAGGCCTCCGTCGTCCGCGGGCCAGTGAGAATGGTCATGATGAAGAAGATAGGGGAGATCAAACCGCTCCTGGATCCTTGGGTTCGTTGTAATGATGTTATTAGTTGAGTCGAGAATGGTCTTGAACAAACCTGCCATGCTAGCCGAGGTGATGACGTCACAACGATCAATGAGTTCCTCCGCCACATCATCATTCAGATCAGGGCAAGAATAACGGGGTCGTTTCCGGCCTGTTCCCTCCATGGAGAAGACGATGGAACAATGGCAGAATGAAGGGTGAAGGCAAATGGAGGAGGGAGGAAAAGCGTGCGACAATAGTTCCAAATCGAGAGGGAAAGACGAAGAATTGGTCGATGGTTGCCACCGTACACGAAGAGGCGCCCCGACCTACATAGACGTCCGTTCGGAAATTGTACAAAAGGACTCGCCGTCGTGTCACTGACATGTTGGAACGGGACCACATGGCAACGAAGAGGCTAGTGGGGAGTGGACGATTGCCACAAAGGTCACACACTAATGACAAGGCCATCCTGTCAGACCTAGCGCCCGCGCGAGATGGCTTTCGTCCCCCACACGAGCAAAACCACTTCGCGCCCCCACACGGTTGGTCCGCCACGCCGCTAGGCCAACTCCAGCGCGTGCTTGCTCAGCCCCCTTTCCCTCGACGCCCCGTAGCTACCCAACCATGACTACGTGTTTTGCACACTCGGCAGCCGGATTTGGAGCGGATCCGGTCGGGCTTGAGCTTGCCCGGCTGTGGGAGGCCGCGCCGTGCCATGGACTAGCCGGGCACCGGGCCAGAAGGCCCCGGCAAGGCCGCATGCAGGTACTGACTCCTCCTCTAGCTGCTCGGATCTACACCGTCGGCGGTCCGCCGGTAGATACATGAATGGCGGTCGCCCGGGCTTGGTGCTGGCCCAAAAGCTCATCGGCGCATCGTTGTCACTCATTACGTGCGACGACTGCCCAAAGAAGGTCTTGCGTCGTGTGTCTACAATGCCGGAACATCCCGGATGGGTGTTCATCAAGTGCTCAACTTATGGGGTATGTGCTACTTTAGCTTCGGTTGTGCTCTCGGATTAGACTAGTTGTGCTAACTCAAAATTATTGTGTAGAATGGATGCAAGTTTTGGTATTGGGAAGAAGAGTACATCGATATATTGATAGAGCGCAATTTAGTAGATGTTCTAGCACTTTTAGCTAGCATAGAGGCTAGAGATGAGACTAGTGCACTTGTTGATAGAATAGAGGCTAGACATGAGACTAGATGCGAGGAAGCAACGTCTACTTCTTTACACTCGAAGAAGAAAGAAGCACGCAAGATCGAGCCTCCGCAGATCAACAATGAATGCATTGAGAAGACACTAATCCAACTTACAAGAGCAGTTATGGAAGTTGGATATCTTCTAAAATGTATTCTTGTGGTCTTGTTTTCTTTGGTCTTGCTTTTCTAGTCAAATTTTGGTGATGTATTTCCATGATGAAAAAAAGATATGTGTTTGCAAAGAAAAATGTACACGGCCGAGATGCGTTCGCGCGTTGGGCGTACGGCCACCACATCCGAGAAATGGCCCGGACACGACCCCATTGCCCTACCCAAACAGATAGAATCCGGGCAAAACGGAGGTCCGTTTGGGGTCATGAGTTGGAGTTGGCCTTACAAGTGGGACCGCAGTGGAGGAAACTGACTATCGGCAAACCTCCACCTCGCCCGCCGCGCGATGGCTGAGTTAGAGAAACGACGAGGTTGAAGACATAGTTGTAGCACAGACTCCAAGAAATATGGTGTCAGATGGAAGTCATGCTGGTGACGTGTGACGTACTCCTGGACGTGAATGCTTGTTCTGGCCCATGCCACCCTACTGTACTATATATCGAGGATTCGAGATGCTGGTTACATACAACGAACACATTAACGTATTATCCACCTCACATTATTGCCAAATTTCCTGGAATCTGTGCTAGGTTAAAAAGTGTTCTTTGTGAGGGTGGGTGGCTGGTCTCAAGTTTAAAACTTGTTGTATTACGTATACATAGACGTAGAGATAGTGAAACAGTTTTTAAAGTTTGAACCCAAACATCAGAATGCAATTTCTACTAGACTCATCCGAGGACCTAGGATGATGGGATTCGCAGCTACAGTTAAAACACCCGCCCGACGCGCGAAGCATGTGGAGCTAGTACAAATAGTAGTAGTACTATTATTGATTGGACACATCCAATAACCTGTTACAATGCACATACAATTATGTATTCGTAAAATATTTTTTTGCCTCGCCGCAGCACCCACTTAGAGAAGCGACTCGAAAGCCATTCATAAATTTAGTAAGTTTATCACAGGCATATCATTTTATTACATACAACAGGTCATGAACCCACAACGACAATGACGATACGTTCTAGTAAATACTAAAGTTTTCATCACACAACAAATAACAAGCAATGAAATGAACTTCAGCTCAACCAATCCTCGGCGTTGGAAACACTTGCTTTGAACCATAAGTGTTTTTGTGGGAAGGGCTAGCTACTGTCAATCTCGAGACCGACGCATGACTGATCATCCAGGCTGAAGCGGGCTATGCCAGGACCCATAGTGCGATGGTAGGGAAGCATAGCAATGATCGAGGTATAGATACAGTTGCTTCTCATAAATGGTAGTAACATTGTGTCAACAACAGCTGGATTGCCTTTCACCATCATTGGATAGTTTTGTCCAAGGAAGAGCGAGTTTCCTCCAAGACTTTCAATACTGAACCAAGGATAAGATGTTGGCACTAGTACACTAGTATCTATCCCGAATACCCTGCAATGGATGTTGGTATAGGTCCGGAGAGTGCGACCATGCGAGACAACACCTGCTTCCTTAGTAACATCAGCAATGCCCTGTATACAGACAAGAAGAGGTGATCCATCGGAATAAGTTTCCAGGCGCCACTGAGTATATGGGTCCTGCTCGTCCTCATGCTCGTGATCATCAGCATCATCATCTCCCCCTTGGTTATAAATTTTTTCAAGTATAGGTGGTGGAATGTTCACAGGACCTTGCAAACACAAGAAGGTTAATTAATTAGTAAATGGAAACTAGCTAACCCTCATGCATGTGGATGAAACAATTATAATTATGGTGGAAAACAAATGTACTGAAAGCATGATGATTCCATGCAAAAACAGTGCCACGAGTGGTGGCAGCAAACACAAGACCCTCGTATTGAATTGCATCATAGTACTCATCCATGTACAGAAATTGATTTTTGAGCAATATCCATCGAGGCGTGGAAGTAAGGAAGGCAACAAGCTTGTCGAAGATAGCAACAACTTCATAGTTCGTGTAATCCCAAGAGTGGTTGGGAACTCGACAAATTGCTATCTTCCATAGACGACAGTCACCATGATCGTATTTGAACTCACGTAGATCATCTGTGTGCGCAACCTCTGGGCAGTCCGAGATTTTTGGAAGTGGAACCCGGTGATGAGTGTACACATTCACAAGTTCCCACTCGCAGTTGTACCCAATATAAACAACCCAATCTTCATTTGCGCCTGCCCAAGCCTTGCCCTCAAGCGATGGCATCTTATCATCACACGTATCATTATCAAGCGGCATCAACTTGCACAAGGCGAGGCTTCCATCGTCCCCATGCCAGTCAGCAGGGTCACGGCGAGCAAGATAGGGGAGATCAAACCGCTCCTGGACCCTTGGGTTGCTTGTAATGATGTTATTAGTTGAGTCGAGAATGGTCTTGAACGAACCTGCCATGCTAGCCGAGGTGATGACGTCGCACCGATCAATGAGTTCCTCCACCGCGTCATCATTCAGATCGGGGCAAGAATAACAGGGTTGTTTCCAGCCTGTTCCCTCCATGGAGAAGACGATCGAACAATGGCATAAGGAAGGGTGAAGGCAAATGGACGAGGGAGGAAGAGTGTGCGACATCAGTTTCAAATCGAGAGGGAAAGGCGAAGAGTCGGTGGACGGTTGCCACGGTACACGAAGAGGCGCCCCGGCCTACATAGACGCCCGTTCGGAAATTGTACAAAAGGACTCGCCGTCATCTCACTGACATGTGGGAACGGGACCACATGTCAACGAAACATGGTGTGTAATTTCTCATGCAAAATGCGATCTGGCCGTGTTGGCCCGAGGTGCCGCATTAGTTATCGACCTGTATTTTTTTAATGGCGTGCCGTTCAGTTTTGAAGAATGACTAACTGGTATTGTATGCAGAGAAAATATAAACTACTCTACCACTACTCCACCTCTAGTACTAGTAGTATAAAAAAGATATATAGGCTGGAGCTTGTAGACTACTAGAGTATTAGTGGGAGTAGATAGTTAACTTGGTTATGATGGTTGTCAACGTGGAAGTTCAGTACTTTATATCTGGATCAGACTTGTTACTTTGCTTTGAATGTTGAACTTTCTGTTTGAATGTATGGAATGGGCTTTTATTTTTTTAAATGGGTTGTATTTGTCCGCCACGGGTTTAGAGGCTGACTTATGGGCCTACCAGATTGACGCGTACACAATCGGGAGATGATTGTACGTGGAGAGGATGACATCAGGGACCCACCAAGGTCATGACAGTACGCAAGCAAGTGCCTCCTTATTTCAAGCCAATAAAAAATGGCTCGTCCTAATGGATTTTTGACATCTCGGTCCCATGCCATTGACAACGTAGTCAATAAACGAGAGAATTGCACAATGAGCGACTGACACCAGGGACCTAGCAGCTCGCCCAGTTATTTTTGTTTTGGGTTAATTTGATAAATGCCACTCCAAATCTGGTGATTCCAAGAAATGCCACTGCAATTTCCAAACTTTGAAAATGCCATTTCATGCCATTTCCAGTGGCATTTTTCGAAGTCTGGAGTGGTGTTTTTCAAACTTTGCAAAAAATGCAGTGGCGTTATTCAAAGTTTGCAAAAATTGCAGTGGCATTTTTCAAAGTTTGGAAATTGCAGTGGCATTTTTATGAATCGCCACAATTGGAGTGACATTTATCTAATTTGTTTTTGAGATGGAATCAAGGTGTCAACTGGGCTGTGCGGGGCACTCTGGCATGTCTAGACAGCCTTTTCTTTTATGTTTACCACAGACCAGCCCAGTAGTTTTTTTCTTTCTTTCTGAAAATGGCTAGCCCAGTTTTTTTCTGATTTGTCAAGTAAGTCGCTTTGTCAGGACTGTTGGGCTGCAAATCTTTCAAGATGAGGAGAGCTTCATTCGACTGGCTGAGAAAATGGCCTAACAGCAATGAGAAATAGGTTGTACATTTTTAAGACACATCAAACCGACAATTAGTTTCAAATTTCTTTTTTTAATTTCGAGATTTTAAATTGCATTGATTTTTATGCGTGGACAATTTTTTGGATTTTATATTTTTATACATTTATTTTTAAAATTAGTTTGAATGTGACTTGAAATTTCGGGATTAAAAACAGTTTGGACCGCACCGAAATATGCAAAATTTCGTATAATTTTTTAATCATGGCCACAATATGGGCTGTAATGCTAACAAAAAGAATATGGGCTCCAAAAAACCTTCAGAATTAGCAAATGGGCTGTAAATTATTAGAAATAATGGCAGATGGGTTGTATGCTGTTTTCCACATATTTGAGGCTTTCCTAAAAAATGGTTGACGCACAAGCAGTGACTGTTGGATATCCATCCAACGGCCGTCGTGCTTCTTCAATCTCTGCTCTTCCTGCTCCAGCCACTCAAACAAGCGCCGGCGGGACTGCCTGCTCCCTCCTCTCGCGGACGGCTATGCTGCCACGCAGGCCTCACCGCCCCACCGTACTCACATCGCTGGCCTAGCCATCCCTCTACTCACCCACACATGCTGTTATGCTTCGGTGACGACAGACGAACCAGTAAACCCTCATACTCCCCTCCGCGTGGGAAACAACTGCCGAGTCTTCCCTGGCTCCGTGTCATTCCCTTCCCAGGCCTCGCCATCATCCACCGCCGAGGTGCACTCGGCGCAGCGTGGTCAACGACCGACATGCATCAGAAGTGGACTGTACGTGGAGAGGCTGACAGCTGGGTCCACGGCCGCACGCAAATAAATGCCTCCTTATTATGCGCAAAATAATGATTCCTCCACCTGACATCTGGGACCCATCGAAAGGACCTCTGTATTTCGCTAAGAAAACGTTCCCACCGCTGACAGCTTGGACCCACCATCTATATCTTCGCACGCAAGGAAGTGCCTTGTTATTACGCACACAAAAAATGAATTCTCCCCGTGCTAGCTGGGACCCAGTGATACGTCTCTGTCGTATCTATAATTTTTTATTGTTCCATGCCAATATTATACAACTTTCATATACTTTTGGCAACTTTTTATACTATTTTTGGGACTAACATATTGATCCAGTGCCCAGTGTCAGTTCCTGTTTGTTGCATGTTTTTTGTTTCATAGAAAATCCATATCAAACGGAGTCCAAACGGGATAAAAACTCATGGAGATTTTTTTGGAATATATGTGTTTTTTGGGAAGAAGAATCAATGCGAGACGATGCCCGAGGGGGCCTCAAGGCAGGGGGTGCGCCCCAGGGGGTGCGCGTGCCCCTGACCCTCGTGGCCACCCCGTAAGGCAGTTAGTGCCCTTCTTTTACCGCAAGAAAGCCAATATCCGGATACAAATCGTTTTAAAATTTCAGCCCAATCGGAGTTAGGGATCTTCGGGAATATAAGGAATGGTGAAAGGCCAGAATCGGGAACGCAGAAATAGAGAGAGACAGAGAGACAAATCCAATCTCGGAGGGGCTCTCGCCCCTCCACCGCCATGGAAGCCATGGACCAGGGGGTAAACCCTTCTCCCATCTAGGGAGAAGGTCAAGGAAGAAGAAGAAGAAGAAGGGGGGCTCTCTCTCGCTCTCTCCTGGTGGCGCCGGAACGCCGCCGGGGCCATCATCGTGTGACGGCAATCTACACCAACACCTCCGTCATCTTCACCAACATCTTCATCACCTCCCCCATCTATCTACAACGGTCCACTCTCCCACAACCTATTGTACCCTCTACTTGAACATGGTGCTTTATGCTTCATATTATTATCGAATGATGTGTTGCCATCCTATGATGTCTGAGTAGATTTTTGTTGTCCTATCTGTAATTGGTGAATTGCTATGATTTTTTTAATTTGCTTCTGGTTATGTTGCTGTCCTTTGGTTCCCATCGTATGAGCGCGCGCATGGATCACACCATAGGGTTAGTTGTATGTTGATAGGACTATGTATTGGAGGGCAAGAGTGACAGAAGCTTCAACCTAGCATAGAAATTGATGCATACGGGATTGAAGGGGGACCAATATATCTTAATGCTATGGTTTGTTTTTACCTTAATGAACGTTAGTAGTTGCGGATGCTTGCTAATAGTTCCAATCATAAGTGCATAGAATTCCAAGTCAGGGATGCCATGCTAGCAGTGGCCTCTCCCACATAAAACTTGCTATCGGTCTAGTAAAGTAGTCAATTGCTTAGGGACAATTTCACAACTCCTACCACCACTTTTCCACACTTGCTATACTAAATTTATTGCTTCTTTACCTAAAACAGCCCCTAGTTTTTATTTACGTGCTCTTTATATTCTTGCAAACCTATCCCGTTACACCTACAAAGTACTTCTAGTTTCATTCTTGTTCTAGGTAAAGCGAACGTTAAGCGTGCGTAGAGTTGTATCGGTGGCCGATAGAACTTGAGGGAATATTTGTTCTACCTTTAGCTCCGCGTTGGGTTCGACACTCTTACTTATCGAAAGAGGCTACAATTGATCCCCTATACTTGTGGGTTATCAAGACCTTTTTCTGGTGCCGTTGCCGGGGAGTTATAGCATGGGGTGAATATTCTCGTGTGTGCTTGTTTGCTTTATCACTAAGTAGTTTTTATTTTGTGCTCTTGTTTTCTATCTTTAGTTATGGGTAGGAAACGCAAAATACCAAAAAATTTAGTGGTACCTACCGAACCAATGGTTGAAGAACCACTCAAAATGTATCACACTACTGAAGCTTTTTACTTGGATCATCTTTGATCCCTATGTGCTCGGGCTGAAACCCCAACTTTCTTAGTTGAGGGCAAATCTTTAGATGAGCATGCTTGTTATGTGCGGCACCACATATCTGAAAAAGGTAAACTTTTACTAGATCAAATTCATCGTTTGCAGTGCTATGCTTGGAATTTATGTGAAATATATGATTGTACTTGTTGTTCTAAAGACCCTAAGAAACACCTTCCTTACCAATGTGAGTTTAGAGATAATGGAATTGTATCTTCGTATACTAAGGGTGTTTATAATTACTATTATGTTCAACAAATTGAAGAATTTTTTGCTTTTAGGGGTACTTGTGAAATTGCTTCTTTTATTGAAGAGTGTGATACTACTCTCTACGAATCTGAAAATTTGGCCATACTTAAATATTGTTGTGATAATTATGCTTCTTATCCTTATATTAAACCATATATTGAGGACTCCTCCACTATCCAAGAAGAGACTAATATTTTGCAGGAGTCTATGGAAGAAGAAATTAATGACATTGTGAGTTCATTGGATGAAAAAGATGAGGAGGAGAGCGAAGAACAAAAGGAGGAAGAGCGGATTGATCACCCATTCCCACCATCTAATGAGAGTAACTCTTTATCCCATACATTGTTTAATTTCCCTTCGAATTTACTAAAGGATGAATGCTATGATGATTGTTATGATCCCGTTCATTCTTTTGAAATATCCCTTTTTGATGATGCTTGCTATGCTTGTGGCCAAGATGCCAATATGAATTATGCTTATGGATATGAACTTGCTATAGTTCCTTATGTTAAACATGAAATTGTTGCTATTGCACCCACGCATGATAGTCCTATTATCTTTTTGAATTCTCCCGACTACACTATATCAGAGAAGTTTGCCCTTATTAAGGATTATATTGATGGGTTGTGTTTTACTACTACACATGATGATTTTGATAGATATAATATGCATGTTCTTGCTGCTCCTACTTGCAATTATTATGAGAGAGGAACTACATCTCCGCCTCTCCATGTTTCCAATATGATAAAATTGCAAGAAACTGTTTATACTATGCATTGGCCTTTACTATGTGTGCATGAATTGTTCTTTTATGACATGCCGATGCATAGGAAGAGAGTTAGACTTCGTTGTTGCATGATATATGTTACTTTGTGCTCACTACTAAATCACAAATCATTGTTAATTAAAATTGGCTTTGATATACCTTGGGATCCGGGTGGATCCATTACTTGAGCACTATATGCCTAGCTTAATGGATTTAAAGAAAGCGCTGCCAGGGAGACAACTCAGAATTTTTAGAGAGTCATTTATTTCTATTTTGTGCTTTTATAAAGTTTAAAAAGAAAAAAATAAAGAGGGGAACCTAAAACTTTTTCAAAAAAAAAGCGAAAGTAAGAAAGACGAGCATTGTTAAAGTGGAAGCTAGCCTTGAACTTTGTTCATGCCCACGGAAACTTTGTGACCCTTGATTACAGAAATTTTTCAACAAAAATAATTATCCCCTTGTACAAATCCATTGTATCATAAAAATAATGTGCCAAGATTTGCCTTTAGGATGTTTACATTGCTTGTTGGTTTGTGCGGTGCAAAACAGAAACTTTGGCTGTAGTGCGTGATTTTACATTTTTTACTGGAACGTCAAACGGTTCTGAAACTTTTTGCACTATCTTTCTATACAAATATTTTTCCTAATTTTTTAAGAATTTTTGGAGTAAGAGAAGTATGGTGAATGTTCAGATTACTATAGACTGTACTGTTTAAGACATATTCTGTTTTTGATGCATTGTTTGCTTGTTTTGATGAAACTATCGATTTCTATCAGTGGATTAAGCCATGGAAAAGTTATATTACAGTAGCTACTATGCAAAAACAAAATATGATTTGGTTTGTAATAGTACTTAGATTAGTGATTTGCTTTATTATACTAACGGATCTTACTGAACTTTCTGTTGAGTTTTGTGTGGATGAAGTGATCAAAGATCGAGGAGGTCTCGATATGAGGAGAAGGAGGAGAGGCAAGAGCTCAAGCTTGGGGATGCCCAAGGCACCCCAAGTAAATATTTAAGGAGACTCAAGCATCTAAGCTTGGGGATGCCCCGGAAGGCATACCATCTTTCTTCAACAAGTATCGGTATGTTTTCGGATTCTTTTAGTTCATGCGATATGTGCAAATCTTGGAGCGTCTTTTGCATTCAGTTTTCACTTTTCTTTGATGCACCATGCTGGTATGAGATACTCCATGGTTGATTTATAGAATTCTCTTTGCACTTCACTTATATCTTTTGAGTATGGCTTTATAGAATGCTTCATGTGCTTCACTTATATCATTTGAAGTTTGGATTGCCTGTTTCCCCACACATAGAAAACCGCCATTTGTAGAATGCTCTTTTGCTTCACTTATATTTGTTAGAGCGTGGGCATATCTTTTTTAGAAACAATTAAAACTCTCTTGCTTCACTTATATCTATTTAGAGAGTTTACTGGAATTGGTCATTCACATGGTTAGTCATAAAATCCTACATAAAACTTGTAGATCACTGAATATGATATGTTTGATTCCTTGCAATAGTTTTGCGATATAAAGATGGTGATATTAGAGTCATGCTAGTGGGTAGTTGTGGATTGTAGAAATACTTGTGTTGAAGTTTGTGATTCCCGTAGCATGCACGTATTGTGAACCGTTATGTAACGAAGTTGGAGCATGAGGTATTTATTGATTGTCTTCCTTAAGAGTGGCGGTCAGGGACAAGTGATGGTGTTTTCCTACCAATCTATCCCCTAGGAGCATGTGTGTAGTACTTTGTTTCGATTACTAATAGATTTTTGCAATACGTATGTGAGTTCTTTATGACTAATGTTGAGTCCATGGATTATACACACTCTCACCCTTCCATCATTGCTAGCCTCTTCGGTACCGTGCATTCCCCTTTCTCACCTTGAGAGTCAGTGCAAACTTCGCCAGTGCATCCAAACCCCGTGATATGATACGCTCTATCACACATAATCCCCCCCTTATATCTTCCTCAAACAGCCACCATTATACCTACCTATCATGGCATTTCCATAGCCATTCCGAGATATATTGCCATGCAACTTCCATCATCATCATATACATGACTTGAGCATTTATTGTCATATTGCTTTGCATGATTGTAAGATAGCTAGCATGATGTTTTCATGGCTTGTACGTTTTTTTGATTTCATTGCTATGCTAGATCATTGCACATCCCGGTACACCGCCGGAGGCATTCATACAGAGTCATATTTTGTTCTAGTATGGAGTTGTAAGTAAATAAAAGTGTGATGATCATCATTATTAGAGCATTGTCCCATGTGAGGAAAGGATGATGGAAGCTATGTTTCCCTCACAAGTTGGGATGAGTCTCTGGACTTTACAAAAAAATAAAAGAGGCCAAAGAAGCCCACCAAAAAAACCAAAAACAAACAAATGAGAGAAAAGAGAGAAGGGACAATGTTACTATCCTTTTAACACACTTGTGCTTCAGAGTAGCACCATGTTCTTCATATAGAGAGTCTCTTGAGTTATCACTTTCATATACTAGTGGGAACTTTCATTATAGAACTTGGCTCGTATATTCCAACGATGGGCTTCCTAAAGTGCCCTAGGTCTTCATGAGCAAGCAAGTTGGATGCACACCCACTTAGTTTCAGTTTGAGCTTTCATACACTTATAGCTCTAGTGCATCTGTTGCATGGCAATCCCTACTCCTCGCATTGACATCAATTTATGGGCATCTCCATAGCCCGTTGATTAGCCGCGTCGATGTGAGACTTTCTCCTTTTTTCTCTTCTCCACACAACCTCTATCATCATATTCTATACCACCTATAGTGTTATATCCATGGCTCACGCTCATGTATTGCGTGATAGTTGAAAAGGTTTGAGAACATCAAAAGTATGAAACAATTGCTTGGCTTGTCATCGGGGTTGTGCATGATTTTAATATTTTGTGTGACGAAGATGGAGCATAACCAGACCATATGATTTTGTAGGGATAACTTTCTTTGGCCATGTTATTTTGAAAAGACATGATTGCTTTATTAGTATGCTTGAAGTATTATTGTCTTAATGTCAAATGATAGACTATTGCTTTGAATCACTCGTGTCTTAATATTCATGCCATGATTAGATTACATGATCAATATTATGCTAGGTAACATTCCACATCAAAAAAATATCTTTTTTATCATTTACCTACTCGAGGACGAGCAGGAATTAAGCTTGGGGATGATGATACATCTCCATCGTATCTATAATTGTTGATTGTTCCATGCCAATATTATACAACTTTCATATACTTTTGGCAAATTTTTATACTATTTTTTGGACTAACATATTGATCCAGTGACCAGTGCCAGTTCCTGTTTGTTGCATGTTTTTTGTTTCATAGAAAATCCATATCAAACGGAGTCCAAACGGGATAAAAACTTATGGATATTTTTTGGAATATATGTGATTTTTGGGAAGAAGAATCAACGCGATACGATTCCCGAGGGGGCCACGAGGCAGGGAGCGCGCCCCTAACCCTCGTGGCCACCCCGTAAGGCGGTTGGTGCCCTGAATCTCTTGAGTTATCACTTTCATATACTAGTGGGAACTTTCATTATAGAACTTGGCTTGTATATTCCAACGATGGGCTTCCTCAAGTGCCCCAGGTATTCATGAGCTAGCAAGTTGGATGCACACCCACTTAGTTTCAGTTTGAGCTTTCATACACTTATATCTCTAGTGCATTTGTTGCATGGCAATCCCTACTCCTCGCATTGACATCAATTGATGGGCATCTCCATAGCCAGTTGATTAGCCGCGTCGATGTGAGACTTTCTCCTTGTTTTGTCTTCTCCACACAACCTCTATCATCATATTCTATTCCACCTATAGTGCTATATACATGGCTCATGCTCATGTATTGCGTGAAAGTTGAAAAGGTTTGAGAACATCAAAAGTATGAAACAATTGCTTGGCTTGTCATTGGGGTTGTGCATGATTTGAATATTTTGTGTGACAAATATGGAGCATAGCCAGACCATATGATTTTGTAGGGATAACTTTCTTTGGCCATGTTATTTTGAAAAGACATGATTGCTTTATTAGTATGATTGAAGTATTATTGTCTTAATGTCAAATGATAGACTATTGCTTTGAATCACTCGTGTCTTAATATTCATGCCATAATTAGATTACATGATCAAGATTTTGCTAGGTAGCATTCCACATCAAAAATTATCTTTTTTTATCATTTACTTACTCGAGGATGAGCAGGAGTTAAGCTTGGGGATGCTGATACGTCTCCATCGTATCTATAATTTTTGATTGTTCCATGCCAATATTATACAACTTTCATATACTTTTGGCAACTTTTTATACTACTTTTGGGACTAACATATTGATCCAGTGCCTAGTGCCAGTTCCTGTTTGTTGCATGTTTTTTGTTTTGTAGAAAATCCATATCAAACGGAGTCCAAACGAGATAAAAACTTACGGAGATTTTTTTGGAATATATGTGATTTTTGGGAAGAAGAATCAAGGCGAGACGATGCCCGAGGGGGCCACGAGGCAGGGGCGTGCCCCAAGGGGTGGGCGCGCCCCTGACCCTCATGGACACCCCATAAGGCAGTTGGTGCCC
This sequence comes from Triticum urartu, assembly GCF_003073215.2. Taxonomy (NCBI): domain Eukaryota; kingdom Viridiplantae; phylum Streptophyta; class Magnoliopsida; order Poales; family Poaceae; genus Triticum; species Triticum urartu. The sequence continues at coordinate 498,725,200 of NC_053025.1, read as the reverse complement.
TTATTTTGCTGGAAGAAAGCCAATATCCGGATACAAATCGTGTTAAAATTTCAGCCCAATCAGAGTTACGGATCTCCGGGAATATAAGAAACGGTGAAAGGCCAGAATCGGTAACGCAGAAACAGAGAGAAAGATCCGATCTTAGAGGGGCTCTCGCCCCTCCGCCGCCATGGAAGCCATGGACTAGGGGGTAAACCCTTCTCCCATCTAGGGAGAAGGTCAAGGAAGAATAAGAAGAAGGGGGGCTCTCTCCCCCTCTCTCCCGGTGGCGCAGGAACACCGCCGGGGCCATCATCGTGTGACAGCGATCTACACCAACACCTCCGTCATCTTCACCAACATCTTCATCACCTTCCCCCATCTATCTACAGTGGTCCACTCTCCCACAACCCGTTGTACCCTCTACTTAAACATGGTGCTTTATGCTTCATATTACTATCCGATGATGTGTTGCCATCCTATGATGTCTGAGTAGATTTTCGTTGTCCTATCGGTAATTGGTGAATTGCTATGATTGGTTTAATTTGCTTGTGGTTATGTTGCTATCCTTTGGTGCCCATCATATGAGCGCACGCGTGGATCACACCATAGGGTTAGTTGTTTGTTGATAGGACTATGTATTGGAGGGCAAGAGTGACAGAAGCTTCAACCTAGCATAGAAATTGATGCATATGGGATTAAAGGGGGACCAATATATCTTAATGCTATGGTTGGGTTTTACCTTAATGAACATTAGTAGTTGCACATGCTTGCTAATAGTTCCAATCATAAGTGCAGAGAATTCCAAGTCAGGGATGACATACTAGCAGTGGCCTCTTCCACATAAAACTTGCTATCGGTCTAGTGAAGTAGTCAATTGCTTAGGGACAATTTCGCAACTCCTACCACCTTTTCCACACTTGCTATACTAACTTTATTTGTTATTTACCTAAAACAGCCCCTATTTTTTATTTACATGCTCTTTATTATCTAAACAGCCCTTACTTTTTATTTACACGCTCTTTATTATCTTGCAAACCTATCCAAAAACACCTACAAAGTACTTCTAGTTTCATACTTATTCTAAGTAAAGTGAATGTTAAGCGTGCGTAGAGTTGTATCGATGGTCGATAGAACTTGAGGGAATATTTGTTCTACCTTTAGCTCCTCGTTGGGTTCGACACTCTTACTTATCGAAAGAGGCTACAATTGATACCCTGTATTTGTGGGTTATCACCCAGCATAATGGGAGGCTGACTTGTCGGCCTACTAAGTTGACGGGGACGGATCGCTTTGTCAACTTAGTCAATATGAATGATTCTAGCTCCAGTGATCGTATGATGTCCATCCAACGGCCATAGTGCTTCTTCAACCTCTGGTCTTCTGGCTCCAGCCACCCAAAGCAGCGCCGGTCGTGCCGCCTGCTTGTGCCTCCCGTGGTCGGCTATGCTGCCGCGGAGGCCTCACCGCCCCTAGTACTCCCACTGGTGGATAGGCCCTGCGGCGACGGCAGGCTCACACCGCAGCCGAACCAGTGAACCCTCATACTACTGTCCGCGTGGGCTTCCATTGCCGCGTCTTCCCTGGCTCCGCTTCATCCCCATCCTAGGCCTTGCTGTCGTCCACCGCCCTGGTGCTCTTGGCACGGCGCTGTCAACGTGGTCAAGGAACGACTTCCATCGTAAGAGTACTGTACATGGAGAGGCTGATAGCTGGGTCCACGGCCGCAGCAAGGAAGTGCATCCTTATTACACGGAAAATAATGATTCCTCCACCTGACAGCAGGGACCCACCGGACGGGCCACCGTATTTCACGAAAAAACGTTTCCCCCTGACTGCTGGGACCCACTAGCTACATCTTCGCACGCAAGGAAGTGAGTAGTGCATCCATATTACGGGCCAAAAATAATGATTTGCCCCCTGACTACTCGGACCCAGCAGCTACATCTTCGCACGCAAGGAAGTGCCTGACAGTCGGGACCCACCTGGTCGAAGCGTACGTAGCGTTGTCATTCTGGTAGCGAACGAGTACATACATAAGATCGGTCTGTCTGCAGGTTGCAGCGATGAACCGTGGCCGTGTAAGGAAGGGCACGTGTTGTAGTAGAGGCACACACGTGTCGTAGTAGAGGTGCGCACATAGCATGTACACGTACGTACAACGGCCAGGGTGCAAGAAAGTAAATACGGCCACGTACGTACATATAGGCGGGGTCTCGAACGCCTACTCGCGCATACGTATGGCCAGGGCTTGTGTAGATGGCTGGGTCGGAACGAAGAAGCTGCGCCATCGTCGTGATCATGGGGAGGCAACCGGCTGTGTCGAAACAGAATGCGTCGTCGTGTTCATCGGGAGCCAACCGGCTTGGACGAAACAACCGATGGAAACAAGGCTTGGCGTACTGCAGAACGGAGGAAACGGCCTTGTGTTCGACCAGCCAGGGTCGAAACGGGATCTTGTTCATCGGGAGGGGTCTGGCGTACCGCAAAATGGAGGAAACGAACTTTCGATGGTGGAAACGGGGTCCTGTTGATCGGGAGGGGTGTGGCGTACCGCAAAACGGAGGAAACAGACTTGTGTTGGAGCGCTATGGTCGAAACGAGGGTCCGGTTCATCGGGAGGGGTGTGGCGTACCGCAAAATGGGACTCCACGGGATACTATTCATCTCCACCGTCGACCTCCTCCAGCCTTCATGGGCTACTGTTCATTCACCGTCGACCTCCTCCAGCCTCCACCTGCGACTGTTCATCCACGGGCTCCTATTGATCCGGCCTCCACCTGCGCTCCTCCACCGGGTACTGTTCAACCAGCCCTCTCCACGGGGTTCTGTTCAACCACCCCCACGGGCTACTGTTCATCCAGCCCTCCACCGACTACTGTTCAACCAGCCCTCCACGGGGTCCTGTTCATCCAGCCCTCCACAGGGTCTTGTTCATCCACCCCCCAATCGGCTCGATCGATCGGGCTCCTGTTCATCCAGCGGCAACGGCCTCTACTACCACGGGTTCCTGTTCATCCAACCCCCCACCGGGAACTGTTCATCCAAACCCCCCCAACAATGCTCATTGTTCATCCAGAGGCAGCATCGATCGGCTTCAGTTAGCAGCAGTAGCGAAGGAATCACTCGGGTTCAGTTAACAGCAAGGGATTGATCGATCGCTCGGGTTCAGTAATGCGTAGCCTACAGTGCAATCGCTCGGGTTCAGTTAGAGCGCAACGCCTCGCACACACGCGCGTACGTACGAGATAAACACGCATCGCTCGGCCCCCGACCACCCACCGTAACCGGGAACTCCCCGATATTTTCCTCGCCCTTGCTTCTACCATGGTTTTTTCGTCATGGACGGCCCAAAGAATGTCATGCAGCTGCGTCTCCGGCCCGCCCAGGACGAAAAGCCCATTTTCTGTCATGAGTTTTTGTCATAGAAGTAGGACCCCACCACATCTATGATGATACCGGGATTTGTCACAATTATCATCACAGAAGTGTCATAAGCATGACATGAATTTTTTTGTTCGGCCTAAAATGTCATGGATGTGTCTTTTTTTGTAGTGGTAGCAGCCACGTAAAACTTGCAACAACAAAGTAGAGGATGTCTAACTTGTTTTTGCAGGGCATGTTGTGATGTGATATGGTCAAGACGTGATTATATAAATTGTTGTATGAGATGATCATGTTTTGTAACAGTTATCTGCAACTGGCAGGAGCCATATGGTTGTCACTTTATTGTATGAAATGCAATTGCCATGTAATTGCTTTACTTTATCACTATGCGGTAGCGATAGTCGTAGAAGCAATAGTTGGCGAGACGACAACGATGCTACGATGGAGATCAAGGTGTCAAGTCGGTGACGATGGTGATCATGACGGTGCTTTGAAGATGGAGATCAAAGGCACAAGATGATGATGTCCATATCATATCACTTATATTGCTTGCTTGCATGTGATGTTTATCTTTTATGCATCTTATTTTGCTTAGTACAGTGGTAGAATTATAAGATGATCTCTCACTAAATTTCAAGGTATAAGTGTTCTCCCTGAGTATGCACCATTGCTACAATTCGTCGTGCCGAGACACCACGTGATGACCGGGTATGATAAGCTCTATGTTCACATACAACGGGTGCAAGCCAGTTTTGCACACGCAGAATACTCGGGTTAAACTTGACGAGCCTAGCATATGCAGATATGGCCTCGGAACACTGAGACTGAAAGGTCGAGAGTTAATCATATAGTAGATATGATCAACATAGTGATGTTCACCATTGAAAACTACTCCATCTCACGTGATGATCGGACATGGTTTAGTTGATATGGATCACGTGATCATTTAGATGACTAGAGGGATGTCTATCTAAGTGGGAGTTCTTAAGTAATATGATTAATTGAACTTTAATTTATCATGAACTTAGTACCTGATAATATTTTTCATATGTCTATGTTGTTGTAGATAAATGGCCCATGCTACTATTCCATTGAATTTTAATGCATTCCTAGAGAAAGCTAAGTTGAAAGACGATGGTAGAAACTACACAGACTGGGTCCGTAACTTGAGGAATCCTCATTGCCGCACAGAAGAATTACATCCTGGAAGCACGGCTAGGTGCTAGGCCCGCTGCAGATGATGCTGATGACGTTAAGAACGTCTGGCAGAGAAAAGCTGCTGACTACTCGATAGTGCAGTGTGCCATGCTTTACGGCTTAGAACCGGGACTTCAACGACGTTTTTAACGTCATGGAGCATATGAGATGTTCCCGGATTTGAAGTTAATATTTCAAGCAAATGCCTAGATTGAGAGATATGAAGTCTCCAATAAGTTCTACAGCTACAAGATGGAAGAGAATAGTTCTTTCAGTGAACATATACTCAGAATGCCTGGGTACCACAACCACTTGCCTCAACTAGGAGTTAATCTTCCTGATGATAGTGTCATTGATAGAGTTCTTCAATCACTGCCACCAAGCTACAAAAGCTTCGTGATGAACTATAATATGCAAGGGATGGATAAGACAATTCCCGAGCTCTTCGCGATGCTAAAAGCTGCGGAGGTAGAAATCAAGAAGGAGCATCAAGTATTGATGGTTAACAAGACCACTAGTTTGAAGAAAAAGGGCAAATGGAAGAAGGGAAACTTCAAGAAGAATGGAAAGCAAGTTGCTGCTCAAGTGAAGAAGTCCAAGTCTGGACCTAAGCCTGAGACTGAGTGCTTCTACTGCAAAGGGACTGGTCACTGGAAGCGGAACTGCCCCAAGTATTTGGCGGATAAGAAGGATGGCAAAGTGAAAGGTATATTTGATATACATGTTATTGATGTGTACCTTACTAATGCTCACAGTAGCGTCTGGGTATTTGATACTGGTTCTGTTGCTCATATTTTCAACACGAAACAGGGGCTATGGATTAAGCGAAGATTGGCTAAGGATGAGGTGACGATGCGCGTGCGAAATGGTTCCAAAGTCGATGTGATCGCGGTCGGCATGCTACCTCTACATCTACCTTCGGGATTAGTATTAGACCTGAATAATAGTTATTTGGTGCCAGCGTTAAGCATGAACATTACATCTGGATCTTGTTTGATGTGAGATGGTTATTCATTTAAATCAGAGAATAATGGTTGTTCTATTTATATGAGTAATATCTTTTATGGTCATGCACCCTTGATGAGTGGTCTATTTTTATTGAATCCCGATAGTAGTGATACACATATTCATAGTATTGAAGCCAAAAGATATAAGTTTAATAATGATAGTGCAACTTATTTGTGGCATTGTCGTTTAGGTCATATTGGTGTAAAGCGCATGAAGAAACTCCATGCTGATGGGATTTTGGAATCACTTGATGCTTGCAAACCATGCCTCATGGGCAAGATGACTAAGACTCCGTTCTCCGGAACAATGGAACGAGCAACAGACTTATTGGAAATAATACATACTGATGTATGCGGTCCGATGAGTGTTGATGCTCGTGGTGGGTATCATTATTTTCTGACCTTCACAGATGATTTGAGCAGATATGGGTATATCTACTTGATGAAACATAAGTCTGAAACATTTGAAAAGTTCAAAGAATTCCAGAGTGAAGTGGAAAATCATCGTAACAAGAAAATTAAGTTTCTACGATCTGATCATGGAGGTGAATATTTGAGTTATGAGTTTGGTTTTCATTTGAAACAATGCGGAATAGTTTCACAACTCATGACACCTAGAACACCACATCGTAACGTTGTGTCCGGATGTCGTAACCGCACTTTATTAGATATGGTGTGATCTATGATGTCACTTACTGATTTACCGTTATAATTTTGGGGTTATGCTTTAGAGACGGCTGCATTCACGTTAAAAAGGGCACCATCGAAATCCTTTGAGACGACACCATATGAATTGTGGTTTGGCAAGAAACGCAAGTTTTGTTTCTTAAAGTTTGGGGCTATGATGCTTATGTGAAAAAGTTTCAACCTGATAAGCTCGAACCCAAATCGGAGAAATGTGTCTTCATAGGATACCCAAAGGAAACTATTGGGTACACCTTCTATCACAGATCCGAAGGCAAGATATTCGTTGCTAAGAATGGATCCTTTCTAGAGAAGGAGTTTCTCTCGAAAGAAGTGAGTGGGAGGAAAGTAGAACTTGATGAGGTAACTGTACCTTCTCCCTTATTGGAAAGTAGTTCATCACAGAAATCAGTTCCACTGATTCCTACACCAATTAGTGAGGAAGTTAATGATCTTGATCATGAAACTTCTGATCAAGTTACTACCAAACCTCGTAGGTCAACCAGAGCAAGATCCGCACCAGATTGGTATGGTAATCATGTTCTAGAGGTCATGTTACTTGACCATGACGAACCTACGAACTATGAGGAAGCGATGATGAGCCCAGATTCCGCAAAATGGCTTGAAGCCATGAAATCTGAGATGGGATCCATGTATGAGAACAAAGTGTGAACTTTGGTTCACTTGCCCAATGATCGGCAAGCCATAGAGAATAAATGGATCTTCAAGAAGAAGACTGACGCTGATGGTAATGTTACTGTCTACAAAGCTCGAATTGTTGTGAAAGGTTTTCGACAAGTTCAAGGAGTTGACTACAATGAGACCTTCTCACCCGTAGCGATGCTTAAGTCCGTCCGAATCATGTTAGCAATTGCCGCATTTTATGATTATGAAATTTGGCAAATGGATGTCAAAACTGCATTCCTTAATGGATATTTTAAAGAAGAGTTGTATATGATGCAACCGGAAGGTTTTGTCGATCCAAAAGGTGCTAACCAAGTGTGCAAGCTCCAGCGATCCATTTATGGGCTGGTGCAAGCATCTCAGAGTTGGAACATACGCTTTGATAGTGTGATCAAAGCATATGGTTTTATACAGACTTTTGGAGAAGCCTGTATTTACAAGAAAGTGAGTGGGAGCTCTATAGCATTTCTGATATTATATCTGGATGAAATATTGTTAATCAGAAATGATACTGAATTTCTGAATAGCATAAAAGGATACTTGAATAAGAATTTTTCAATGAAATACCTCGGTGAAGCTGCTTATATATTAGGCATCAAGATCCATAGAGATAGATCAAGACGCTTAATTGGACTTTCACAAAGCACATACCTTGATAAAGTTTTGAAGAAGTTCAAAATGGATCAAACAAAGAAAGGGTTCTTGCCTGTGTTACAAGGTGTCAAGTTGAGTCAGACTCAATGCCCGACCACTGCAGAAGATAGAGAGAAAATTAAAGTCATTCCCTATGCTTCAGCCATAGGTTCTAATATGTATGCAATGCTGTGTACCAGACCTAATGTGTGCCTTGCTATTAGTTTAGCAGGGAGGTACCAAAGTAATCTAGGAGTGGATCACTGGACAATGGTCAAGAACATCCTAAAATACCTGAAAAGGACTAAGGATATGTTTCTCGTTTATGGAGGTGACAAAGAGCTCGTCGTAAATGGTTACGTCGATGCAGGCTTTGACACTGATCCGGATGACTCTAAATCACAACCCGGATACGTATTTTTATTAAATGGTGGAGCTGTCAGTTGGTGTAGTTCTAAGCAGAGCGTCGTGGCGGGATCTACGTGTGAAGCGGAATACATAGCTGCTTCGGAAGCAGCAAATGAAGGAGTCTGGATGAAGGAGTTCATATCTGATCTAGGTGTAATACCTAGTGCATCGGGTCCAATGAAAAATCTTTTGTGACAATACTAGTGCAATTGCCTTTGCAAAGGAATCCAGATTTCACAAGAGAACCAAGCACATCAAGAGACGCTTCAATTCCATCTGCAATCAAGTCAAGGAGGGAGACATAGAGATTTGCAAGATACATACAGATCTGAATGTTGTAGACCCGTTCACTAAGCCTCTCTCACGAGCAAAACATGGTCAGCACCAAGACTCCATGGGTGTTAGAATCATTACTATGTAATCTAGATTATTGACTCTAGTGCAAGTGGGAGACTAAAGGGAATATACCCTAGATGCAATAATAAAGTTGGTATTTATATTTCCTTATATCATGATAAATGTTTGTTATTCATGCTAGAATTGTATTAACCGGAAACTTAGTACATGTGTGAATACATAGACAAACAGAGTGTCCCTAGTATGCCTCTACTTGACTAGCTCATTAATCAAAGATGGTTAAGTTTCCTAGCCATTGACATGAGTTGTCATTTGATGAACAGGATCACATCATTAGAGAAGGATGTGATGGACTAGACCCATCCGTTAGCTTAGCACTATGGTCGTTTAGTTTATTGCTATTGCTTTCTTCATGACTTATACATGTTCCTATGACTATGAGATTATGCAACTCCCGAATACCGTAGGAACACCTTGTGTGCTATCAAACGTCACAACATAACTGGGTGATTATAAAGATGCTCTACAGGTGTCTCCGATGGTGTTTGTTGAGTTGGCATAGATCGAGATTAGGATTTGTCACTCCATGTATCGGAGAGGTATCTCTGGGCCCTCTCGGTTATGCAAATCACTATGAGCCTGGAAAGCAATGTGACTAAAGAGTTATTCATGGGATGATGCATTATGGAACGAGTAAAGATACTTGCCGGTAACGAGATTGAACTAGGTATGATGATACCGTCGATCGAATCTCGGGCAAGTAACATACCGATGACAAAGGGAACAACGTATGTTGTTATGCGGTTTGACCGATAAAGATCTTCGTAGAATATGTAGGAACCAATATGAGCATCCAGGTTCCGCTATTGGATTTTGACCGGAGATGTGTCTCGGTCATGTCTACATAGTTCTCGAACCCGTAGGGTTCGCACGCTTAACGTTCGATGATGATATGTATTATGAGTTATGTGATTTGATGTATCGAAGGTTGTTTGGAGTCCCGGATGAGATCACGGACATAACGAGGAGTCTCGAAATGGTCGAGACATAAAGATTCATATATTGGAAGGTTACATTCAGACACCAGAATGGTTCAGATCGTTTTGGATAAGTTTTGGAGTACCGGGGGTTACCGGAACCCCCTCCGGGAAGTTATTGGGCCTTATGGGCCTAGTGGTGGAAGAGAGGAGGCAGGCCAAGAGGTGGAGCATGCCTCCTAGCCCAAACCGAGTTGGACTAGGGCTAGGGGGGTGGCCCCCCTTTCCTTCTCTTCTTCCTCTCCTTCCTTCTTCTCCTACTTGGTCTAGGAAAGGGGGAAACCTACTCCTACTAGGAGTAGGAATCCGCCCTTTGGGCGAGCCTCTTGAGGCCGGCCCTCCTCCTCCTCCCCTCCTTTATATATGGGGGAGGGGGCACCCCATAGAGACACAAGTTTATCTTTAGCCATGTGTGGTTCCCCCCTCCACAGTTTTCCACCTCGGTCATATTGTCATAGTGCTTAGGTGAAGCCCTGCGTCGGTCACTTCATCATCACTGTCAACACGCCGTCGTGCTGACGGAACTCACCCTCGGCCTCAGCTGGATCAAGAGTACGAGGGACATCACAGAGCTGAATGTGTGCAGATCGCGGAGGTGCCATGCGTTCGGTACTTGATCGGTTAGATTGTGAAGACGTTCGACTACATCAACCGCGTTACTAAACGCTTCCACTTTGGTCTACAAGGGCACGTAGACACACTCTCCTCGCTTGTTGCTATGCATCTCCTAGATAGATCTTGCGTGATCGTAGGAATTTTTTTTGAAATACTGCGTTCCCCAACAAGTTACACCTATCACACACGAGCCTTTAAATAAACCTATGTGGGATGTACATACGAACAGAAACGTTTTCCCTGGATTGACTGTGTGGGATGTACATAAGAACAGAAACATATTCCTTGGATTGACTGTGTGTGATACACATACGAACAGAAATGTTTTTCTGGGATTCACCATGTGGGATGTACATACAAATGGAAATGATTGGGTTTCGATGCGTCGCCCGATCGCACATGAGCTTATTTTTCCCCGGCCTGTGTCCCAAGAGGGCCTATCCCCGACGGTTTCTGGGTCGTGTGGGAAGGTCCCCCCTATCGCCCACACTCACTTGGCGACGGTTCCAAATGCCATCGCGGAAAGGGGTTAAAAACTGTTTGTATAGCCCCGACGCGTACCAGTGAGGGGATCAGTCATAGTCCTTTCGATAAGTAAGAGTGTCAAACCCAACAAGGCGCAGAAGGAAATGACAAGTGGTTTTCAGCAAGGTATTCTCTGCAAGCACTGAAATTATGAGTAGCGACTAGTTTGATAGCAAGATAATTTGTAACGACAAAGTAACGATAATAGTAACAAAAGTGCAGCAAGATAGCCCAATCCTATTGAGGCAAAGGACATGCCAAAATGGTATCTTATGATAAGCAAAGCGTTCTTGAGGGTACACAGGAATTTCATCTAGTCACTTTCATCATGTTGTTTTGATTTGTGTTAGCTACTTTGATAATTTGATATGTGGGTGGACCGGTGCTTAGGTGTTGTTCTTACTTGAACAAACCTCATACTTATGATTAACCCCCTCGGAAGCATCCGCAACTACGAGAAAAGTATTAAGAATAAATTCTAACCATAGCATTAAACGTTTGGATCCAAATTAGTCCCTTACGGAATACCGCATAAACTAGGGTTTAAGCTTCTGTCACTCTCACAGCCCATCATCTAATAACTACTCCCCAATGCATTCCCTTAGGCCCAAATATAGTGAAGTGTCATGTAGTCGACGTTCACATGACACCACTAAGGGAGTAACAACATACATACCATCAAAATATCGAACACATATAAAATTCACATGATTACTTGCAACAAGATTTCTCCCGTGACCTCAAAAACAAAAGTAACTACCCACAAATGATAATCATGCTCAAGATCAGAGGGTTATTAAATAGCATATTGGATCTGAACATATAATCTTCCACCAAATAAACCATATAGTAATCAGACTTTGCTAAGATGATGTTGGCGAAGGAGGAGGTACTTTCCCAGTTGGCCAGTGCAAAACATGTTCTTACTGAACTGAAAGCAGAGGTGGATAAGACAAGCCTGGATGATCTTGATTAGGGAAATGAATATATTGTTCTAATATTGTTCTTATGAAGTTGAACTAGCTATATGTTGTACTGTGTTGGTTTCATGTAGCTATTGTACTATGATGTTATAATATATTTATGTGCGTGATATGAAATTGGCAAACAGCTCTTCGATAAGAAATGTGAATTTGCATAATACTGGAATTATTAATTGTAAATTGATAAACCTACTAAATATGTCATGGAACTTTGCAAATGGTTCTAGCAGTAAAAGCGCTTGTGATGGATAGCCCAATGCCACATATTTTTGTTCATCAAATCGTGTGTGATGTAGTTGATAAAAGCAAACCGTTAACCAAGGCAGAGCATGTGTGATAGTTACACCTTTCACACACGAGCCTACACATAAAACTGTGTGGGATGTACATACAAACAGAAACGTTTTCCCTGGATTGACTGTGTGGGATGTACATAAGAACGAAAATGTATTCCTTGGATTGACTATGTGTGATATACATATGAACGAAAACGTTTTCCCTGGATTGACTGTGTGGGATGTACATAAGAACGGAAACGTATTCCTTGTATTGACTGTGTGTGATATACATACGAACGAAAATGTTTTTCTGGGATTCACCGTGTGGGATGTACATATGAACGGAAATGATTGGGTTTCGAGGCTTGATACGTCTCCAACGTATCTACTTTTCCAAACACTTTTGCCCTTGTTTTGGACTCTAACTTGCATGATTTGAATGGAACTAACCCGAACTGACGTTGTTTTCAGAAGAATTGCCATGGTGTTATTTTTGTGCAGAAATAGAAGTTCTCAGAATGACCTGAAAATCAACAGAGAATATTTTTGGTATATATAGAAATAGTGGCGAAAGAATCAAGGCCAGGGGGGCCACACCCTGTCCACGAGGGTGGGGGGCGCGCCTACCCCCCTGGGTGCGCCCCCTGGCTCGTGGGCCCCCTGGTGCTCCACCGACCTCAACTCCAACTCCATATATTCATGTTTGGGGAGAAAAAAATCAGAGAGAAGGATTCATCACGTTTTACGATACAGAGCTGCCGCCAAGCCCTAATATCTCGCGGAAGGGCTGATCTGGAGTCCGTTCGGGGCTCTAGAGAGGGGAATCCGTCGCCATCGCCATCATCAACCTTCCTCCATCACCAATTTCATGATGCTCACTGTCGTGCGTGAGTAATTCCATCATAGGCTTGCTGGACAGTGATGGGTTGGATGAGATTTATCATGTAATCGAGTTAGTTTTGTTAGGGTTTGATCCCTAGTATCCATTATGTTCTAAGATTGATGTTGCCATGACTTTGCTATGCTTAATGCTTGTCACTAGGGCCCGAGTGCAATGATTTTAGATCTGAACCTATTATGTTTTCATGAATATATGTGAGTTCTTGATTCTATCTTGCCAGTCTATGGTCACCTATTATGTGTTATGATCTGTTAACCCCGAAGTGACAATAATCGGGATACTTACCGGTGATGACCGTAGTTTGAGGAGTTCATGTATTCACTAAGTGTTAATGCTTTGGTCCGGTTCTCTATTAAAAGGAGGCCTTAATATCCCTTAGTTTCCAATAGGACCCTTCTGCCACGGGAGGGTAGGACAAAAGATGTCATGCAAGTTCTTTTCCATAAGCATGTTTGACTATATTCAGAATACATGCCTACATTACATTGATGAACTGGAGCTAGTTCTGTGTCACCCTATGTTATAACTGTTGCATGAGGGATCGCATTCGACATAATTATCCATCACTGATCCATTGCCTAGTTACCTTTCCGTTGCCACTGTTACAATCACTACAAAACTGCTACCGTTACTTTTGCCACCGTTACTGCTACTATCATATTACTTTGCTACTAAAAACTTTGCTGCAGATATTAAGATTTCCAGGTGTGGTTGAATTGACAACTCAGCTGCTAATACTTGAGAATATTCTTTGGCTCCCCTTGTGTCGAATCAATAAATTTGGGATGAATACTCTACCCTCGAAAACTGTTGCGATCCCCTATACTTGTGGGTTATCAAGACTATTTTCTGGCGCCGTTGCCGGGGAGCATAGCTCTATTCTTTGAGTCACTTGGGATTTATATCTGCTGATCACTATGAAGAACTTGAAAGATAAAAGAACCAAGATTTTTCCCTCAACTACGAGGGGAGGTAAGGAACTGCCATCTAGCTCTACACTTGATTCACCTTCTGTTTTGAGTAAACTTGTGACACCTACACCTGCTATTCTTTCTAATATGTTGCATGTTATTTATGATGCCACTTCTGCTTTGCATGATACTTATGATGAAACTACTTCTATGCTTGATAATATTGTGCCACTAGGTGAATTTCTTGATGAACAACTTGCTAGGGTTAGAGAGAATGAAATTATTGAAACTGATAGTATTGATGAAAGTGATGATGAAGATTCTCCCCCTAGATATGAATTGCCTGTTGTGCCTGAGGGCTATGGATGACGAAACTGCTAGAGACTTTTTAGCTTGCAATGATAGATCTGACCTTAAGAAATTATTAATTAAGCTTAAAGAAAAATTTTGAATGCTAGAATGAAATATGACCCTGCTTTTGCTACTCACCTATCTTTATTTCCTATAAGGATTATGATTTCTTTGTTGATCCTGAGTTGATAACTTTGGTTGAATCTAATCCTTTTTATGGCTATGAATCTGAAACCGTTGTCGCACATCTTACTAAATTAAATGATATAGCCACCCTATTCACTAATGATGAGAAAACTCGCTATTACTTTATCCTTAAGTTATTCCCGTTCTCATTAAAGGGTGATGCTAAAACATGGTTAATTCTCGGGATCCTGGTTGTGTGCGTAGTCCAAAGGACATGATTTATTACTTCTCTGCTAAATATTTCCCCGCTCATAAGAAACAAGCTACCTTAAGGGAAGTATATAATTTTGTGCAAATTGAAGAAGAGAGTCTCCCACAAGCTTGGGGAAGGCTTCCCCGATTACTTAATGCTTTGCCTGATCATCCTCTCAAGAAAAATTAAATACTTGATATATTTTATAATGGACTAACTGATGCTTCCAGAGACCACCTGGATAGTTGTGCTGGTTGTGTTTTCAGGGAAAGAACTGTTGATCAAGCTGAATTCCTATTGAATAATATGTTCAGTGATGAAAATGATTGGACACTTCCTGAACCAACTCCTAAGCCAACTCCGAAGAAAAGGGGTATTCTATTTCTCAGTCCTGAAGATATGCAAGAGGCCAAGAAATCTATGAAAGAAAAAGGTATTAAAGCTGAAGATGTTAAGAATTTACCACCTATTGAAGAAATACATGGTCTTGATAACCCGACACGGGTAGTAAAGGTAAATTCTCTCTATAGATTTGATGAAGGTGATATTCCTCGTAATAAGTCTGCTAGCCAATGCTTGGATGAGTTTGATAATTTTATTTTTAAACAAGAAAACTTTAATGCTTATGTTGGTAGACAATTGAAACACAATGCTTATATGATTGAACACTTGAGTGATTATATGTCTAGAGTTAAAGGTGAACTTAAACATATTAGTAAACGTGCTTCTATGGTTACCACTCAAGTAGAACAAGTACTTAAAGCTCAGAATGATTTGCTCAATGAATTAAATAATAAGAAAAATGATAATGTTGTTAGAGTTATGACTAGAGGAGGTAAAATGACTCAGGAACCTTTGTATCCCGAGGGCCACCCTAAGAGAATTGAGCAAGATTCTCATAGAACTAATGTTGATGCACCTAGTCCTTCTAAAAGGAAGAAAAAGAAAAATGATAGGACTTGGCATGCTTCTAGTGAACCTGTTGTTGACACACCTGAGAATCCCAATGATATTTCTATTTCTGATGCTGAAACACAATCTGGTAATGAACATGAACCTAGTGATAATTTTAATGATGATGTTCATGTTGATGCTCAACCTAGCAATGACAATGATGTAGAGATTGAACCTGCTATTGATCTTGATAACCCACAATCAAAGAATCGACGTTATGATAAGAGAGACTTCGTTGCTAGGAAGCACGGTGAAGAAATAGAACCATGGGTTCAGAAACCCATGCCTTTTCCTCCTAAACCATCCAAGAAAAAGGATGATGAGGATTTTGAGTGCTTTGCTGAAATGATTAGACCTATCTTTTTGTGTATGCGTTTGACTGATATGCTTAAAATGAATCCTTATGCTAAGTACATGAAAGATATTGTTACTAATAAAAGAAATATACTGGAAGATGAAATTTCCACCATGCTTGCTAATTATACTTTTAAGGGTGGGATACCTAAGAAATCAGGAGATCCAGGAGTACCAACTATACCATGCTCCATTAAAAGAAACTATGTTAAAACTGCTTTATGTGATCTTGGAGCCGGTGGTAGTGTTATGCCTCTCTCTTTATATCGTAGACTTGATTTGAATAAGTTGACACCTACTGAAATATCTTTGCAAATGGTCGATAAATCAACTGCTATACCTGTCAGTATTTGTGAGGATGTGCCTGTTGTGGTTGCAAACGTTACTATTTTAAAGGACTTTGTTACTCTTGATATTCCCGAGGACGATAGTATGTCGATTATCCTTGGTAGACCCTTTTTGAATACCGCAGGGGCTGTTATTGATTGCAACAAAGGCAATTTCACTTTTTAGGTTAATGGTAATGAGCATACGATACACTTCCCGAGGAAACAACCTCAAGTCCACAGTATCAATTCTATTGGAAAATTTTCAACAATTATTATTGGAGGTTTTGAATTTCCTCTTCCTACTATCAAGAAGAAATATGATATTCTTATTGTTGGGGACATGCATATCCCCGTTGAGGTAACCTAGTGTTATTTGAAATTTCTCCGGTTTCATGCAATTCGGAATGAGTTTGTTAACAAGACTTGATCAACCTTGTTAGTGGATTCCTTTTGATGAGCATGAGATGGATGAACTTAGAAAGCACAACCTTCTATACCCTCTTTTTACTTTCTGTTATTTATATTAAATAAAGTAAAAATAGTATTTTTTTGTCTGTTTTCTGAATTATCCTTGCAATAAAAATACTCTGAAAATAAAAGTTCTCCAAATGCCCTGAAACTTCAAAATTATTTTTTCTAGAATATTTAAGAATTATTGGCACTGAGAACACACCAGGGGGACCCACCATGTGCCCACGAGGGTGGAGGGCGCGCCCCTGCCTCATGGACCCCACGTGGGTCCCCTCCACTTATTCTTGCACCCACACACTTCGTCTTCCTCTAGAAAAAATCATCCACCAGCTCAAACCCGTGTTCTAGCTCATCTTGCTGCCATTTTCGATCTCCTTGCTGAAAGCTCCATTCACAAAACTGCTTTGGGGGATTATTCCTCGGTATGTGACTCCTCCAATGGTCCAATTAGTTTTTTTTCTAGTGCTTTATTTATTGCAAATCTTTGCTGCTTAGGTGACCCTATTCTTGAGCTTGCATGTCAAATTTATGTGGTCAAAAGTAGTTTTAATGCATGATATGGCCTCTAGGCACTTGTAGGAGTAGTTGTTATGTATCTTGTTGAGTTTGGTTCACTTTTATTTTGAGTTACTAAAAATTTCAGAAATTTTTCAAAGAAGAAATATGTTTAGGAAAATGTACCAAGGTGGTTCCTCAAAGAAGCAAGGACCCAAGCCTGCGATACGTGAGCCAGACTATGAACTACCAAGAGAAGCTCAAGTGCGGCCTTGTGAATGGCCGTCAGAAGATTTTATGGTCCAAGTAGGAATTAAGGAGGAATTTGACGCGTATGTGCGTAACGCTGAACTTGAGGGCTTCGTGTCAGATAAGTGCCCCCAATATTATCACCTAACTGATTCCTTTGTGAAAAGATTTAAATTTACATCATCACGCAATTCTCACACTGTCCTGTTTGATCTCTATGATAAATCTTATACCATGGACTTAGAAGATTTTAATACTGCTTGTAAACTCCCGCAGTGGGGTAGTGTTAGTGAACCTCGCAAATCTGAATTTAAAGAACTTCTTGCTAGTATCACCGTGGGAGAATCTAGAGAAATAACACAAGCTACCATAGGGAGCATTCACTTTCCTGCCATACATTATTTTGCTCTCTTTATAGGTAGATGCATCAATGGTAAGCATGAGGCATGTCACATGTGTGTCCCCGATCTTAGTGTTATCAAGAGTGATGTATTAGTATTAGGAGATAAACAATACAGCTTGGGGGCCATTGTTGCACGTAGGTTGCATAATAACAGTATTATTGGAGACTTGTTCGGTGGAATTTATGCAACCCGTTTAGCTAATTTTCTTGAGATACCCATACATGAGAATGATATTGAATTGCCTCCTGCTTATCCAGATTATAATGTTATGGTTCGTCATCAATTTTTTGAGAGGAACGATAAGTTCCTCCAGTACCGACTAATCTTTGGCAGACGGCACACCGTCCATGTTGCTCTCCCTGCTCCTGCTTTCTTTGACTTTTAGACAAAAGGGAGATATGTTATAACCAGGGAGGAGGTGAACGAGTACGAGAGGAGTACGGAGGCAGCCCGCCTCCAAGCTACAGCTCGTGAGGCAATAGCTGTTGCATCCTAGTACGACCCCTGTTACAACTTTGGATTTCCACCAGGCCAGCCATGGCGATAGACCAACTTAGGCCAGAAGCCTAAGCTTGGGGGAGTACGTATCTCTCACTGACATTGCATTCATGTTCACACACTCATGCAAGTTGTCGGTGCTCATACTTTCTCATTGTATCATCCATGCTAGTTTAATTTCTTTTTAAGCTTTTTTCTTGTGTGTTTGAAAACCCTTAAGAAAAAAAACAAAAAAAATTAGTTGTAGCTTTTAGCTAGTTTACTTTCCATGCCTGTAGTAGTAATAACTAAAAGTAAACCCAAAAAGATTTCTCATTCTTCTAGTAATAACTAAAAGTAAACCCAAAAAGACTTCTCATTCTTCTTTTTGCTTGTTGGGAGCTTTCCTGTGTAAATAGTTTTGTTTCTTTTCTTTTGGGGTCGAGAGGAGAAGACCATAATGAAAATGTTGAGTGGCTCTCATATGCATTATTGTTGATCTAACAAAGAGCCCATATTGCCTTGTCTTCTCCCTTGAGTTGAATGCTTGCAGATTCCAGCTTAGTCCAATGCACGTGCACTATTACTATCCACACTATTCGGTTGTGCAAGTGAAAGGCAATAATGACGATATATGATGAACTGATTGAGATGAGAGAAGCTGGTATGAACTCGACCTCTCTTGTTTTTTTTGCAAATATGATTAGTTCATCGTTCCTGATTAGGCCTATTATGAATGAAACATGTTTGCAATGACAATTAGAGATTATAGTTGCCCATGCCATGCTTAATTTGCTAGGAGTTTATAATGGTTTACCTTGCGTGCCAACATGCTATTAAAATGGTTGTGATGTGGTATGACAGGGTGGTATCCTCCTTTGAATGATTCGAGTGGCTTGACTTGGCACATGTTCACGCATGTAGTTGAAACAAAATCAACATAGCCTCCACGATATTTATGTTCATGGTGAATTATATCCTACTCATGCTTGCATTCAGTGTTGATTAATTTTAATGCATGTTCATGACTGTTGTCGCTCTCTAGCAGGTCGCTTCCCAATCTCTTTCTAGCCTTCACTTGTACTAAGCGGGAATACTGCTTGTGCATCCAACTCCATAAACCCCAAAAGTTATTCCATATGAGTCCACCATACCTTCCTATATATGGTATCTACCGGCCGTTCCAACTAAATTTGTATGTGCCAAACTCTAAACCTTCAAATGAAATTCTGTTTTGTATACTCGAATTGCTCATGTATCAACTAGGGCTGTCTGTATCTTCCATGCTAGGCAGGTTATTCTCAAGAGGAGTGGACTCCGCTCCTCACTCACGAGGAAATGGCTAGTCACCGGGATGCCCAGTCCCATGCTCAAATCAAATCAAAATAATTTCAAACAAAACTCCCCCAGGATTGTTGTTAGTTGGAGACACCCGTTGTTTTGGGCAAGCCATGGATTGATGCTTGTTGGTGGTGGGGGAGTATAAACTTTACCGTTCTCCTTGGGAACCGCCTATAATGTGTGTAGCATGGAAGATATCGAGATCTCTCGGCTGTTATGGTGACAATGAAAGTATACCGCTCAAAATATTATTCATCTCTATTTCAAAATTGAGCTCTGGCACCTCTACAAATCCTGCTTCCCTCTGCGAAGGGCCTATCTATTTACTTTTATGTTGAGTCATCACCCTCTTATTAAAAAGCACCAGTTGGAGAGCACCGCTGTCATTTGCATGTATTATTGTTAGTTTACATTGAGTATGACTTGACTGGATCTCTTTTACCATGAATTACAATTTCCAGTCGGCCCTTGATCTTCAGGGGTGCTATGCATTTATGTTTTGCGGTCTCAAAAAGGGCTAGCGAGATACCATCTTGTTATATCATATTATGATTGTTTTGAGAAAGTGTTGCCATCCGAGATTTACTATTATTGCTCACTAGTTGATTATGCCATTGATATGAGTAAACATGAGACCTAAATGTTATTGTGAATATGGTTAGTTCATAATCTTTGCTGAAAACTTGAATGCTGGCTTTACATATTTACAACAACAAGAGCAAACAAAGTTTGTAAAGGTTTTTCTTTATCACTTTCAGTTTGTCAACTAAATTGCTTGAGGACAAGCAAATGTTTAAGCTTGCGGGAGTTGATACATCTCCAACATATCTACTTTTCCAAACACTTTTGCCCTTGTTTTGTACTCTAACTTGCATGATTTGAATGGAACTAACCTAGACTGACGATGTTTTCAGCAGAATTGCCATGGTGTTATTTTTATGCAGAAATAAAACTTCTTAGAATGACCTGAAAATCAACGGAGAATATTTTTGGAATATATAAAAAATACTAGCGAAATAATCAAGGCCAGGGGCCCACACCCTATCCACGAGGGTGGGGGCGCGCCCCCTGCCTCGTGGGTCCCCTGGTGGTCCATCGACCTCAACTCCAACTCCATATATTCACGTTCGGGGAGAAAAAAATCAGAGAGAAGTATTCATCATGTTTTATGATACATAGCTACCGCCAAGCCCTAATCTCTCGCGGAAGGGCTGATCTGGAGTCCGTTCGGGGCTCTAGAGAGGGGAATCCGTCGCCATCGCCATCATCAACCTTCCTCCATCACCAATTTCATGATGCTCACTGTCGTGCGTGAGTAATTCCATCATAGGCTTGCTGGACAGTGATGGGTTGGATGAGATTTATCATGTAATCGAGCTAGTTTTGTTAGGGTTTGATCCCTAGTATCCATTATGTTTTGAGATTGATGTTGCTATGACTTTGCTATGCTTAATGTTTGTCACTAGGGCCTGAGTGCAATGATTTCAGATCTGAACCTATTATGTTTTTCATGAATATATGTGAGTTCTTGATCCTATCTTACGAGTCTATGGTCACCTATTATGTGTTATGATCCGTTAACCCCAAAGTGACAATAATCGGGATACTTATCGGTGATGACCGTAGTTTGAGGAGTTCATGTATTCACTAAGTGTTAATGCTTTGGTCCGGTACTCTACTAAAAGGAGGCCTTAATATCCCTTAGTTTCCAATAGGACCCTGCTGCCACGGGAGGGTAGGACAAAAGATGTCATGCAAGTTCTTTTCCATAAGCACGTTTGACTATATTCGGAATACATGCCTACATTACATTGATGAACTGGAGCTAGTTCTGTGTCACCCTATGTTATAACTGTTGCATGAGGGATCACATCCGACATAATTATCCATCACTGATCCATTGCCTACGAGCTTTTCACATATTTATCTTTGTTTAGTTACCTTTCCGTTGCCACTGTTACAATCACTACAAAACTGCTACCATTACTTTTGCCATCGTTAGCGCTACTATCATATTACTTTGCTACTAAATACTTTGCTACAGATATTAAGTTTTCCAGGTGTGGTTGAATTGACAACTCAGCTGCTAATACTTGAAAATATTCTTTGGCTCCCCTTGTGTCGAATCATAAATTTGGGTTGAATACTCTACCCTCGAAAACTGTTGCGATCCCCTATACTTGTGGGTTATCAACGCCTCGCCCGATCAGACACGAGCTCATTTTGCCCAGCCTGTGTCCCAGGAGGGCCTATCCCCGACGATTTCTGGGTCATGTGAGAAGGACCCCTCTATCGCCCGCACTCACTTGGCGACGGTTCCAAATGTTGTCGCAGAAAGGGGTTAAAAACCGTTTGTATAGCACCGACACGTACCAGTGAACTCCTGTGCTGAATGATGATTATTGCGAAGACCTTCACCCCAACTCAGCAATTGCCACACCTCCGCATCCAATTCCTCAGTCCCCTATGCAAGCTGAATAACTTCTAACAAGGTCTGAAGGACGTCCAACTTCTCTCCATTCCATACCTGAAGAAATTCCAGCTCCAACAGTTGAAGTAATGGAAAATCAGTCTGCTACTGAAGAACCTGAAGGTTCAATTCCTCAGTCAGCAGCACCAGAGGTTGTGACTCAACAGGTTGTGAGGCTTGCTACTGCAAATCTTCAACCCAAGCCACAAAATCCTCATGCAAAGAGGCCAAAGTTCAAGGCTGACGATTTCTTCGCTGAGCATCATTTCTTCACTGATGAAATCCATATGTCTCAGCAAGACTTAGGTGCAAGAGGTTCTGGACTGCAAGCTAGATGAATTTTATGCACCGCTTCTGTTTGAAAAGGACAAGGTATTTCAACACCGTCAAATTCCTCTTGTGGATATGGAGTCTATCCCATGCTTTCAACCGGTTCTCAATGTTCTTCATGAAGTTGGGCTCCTAAGTTCTGTGCTGATATTGGTGACTAGAATGAAGAGCTAATTCTCCAGTTCTATGCTACTCTGCACCTCACTAGAAATTTGGCTGATGGCAATTCATGGGTGCTTGACTGGATGACTGAGAACACTCACTATAAAGCTCCAGCCTCTGAATTGCTTCATGCCGTTCCAGTAAGTCCTCCTGCCGAAGGCGCAAGGCTCATATATGACGAACCTGAACTTCCAAATCATCTCATGCAAGTACTGATGAAGCCTTCGCGGCCTGGTCAACCTCCAAGAACCACCTTCCTAGTGAAGGATTTGTTATATGTGCCGAGGACCATCTACCACATATTGACCAAAACCCTCAGTTCAATCAAAGGCCACAATTCTGAAGAAGAAGACGTTGTTGGCATCATCAAGAATCTTATGTTCAATATGATTCATGGGATTCCCATTAACTATCACAATTTCTTCATGAGAACATTGGCAAACGTTGCACTATCACCATTTGAATTGAAGCCTTATGCTCCCTGGATAATGAAATTCATCAGAACTAGGTCTTCAATTCCATACAAGACCGATTTTCAGAATCACCTCAGCTTTCTGCCTCCCATTGAAGTCCTCAAGCACACTTTTTCCTCAGTTGATAAAAAGGCAAAGCTACTGTTATTGATAAAGGCACTCGTCCATTGGATGGTCAGTTTCGTAAGGCTGCATCTTATTCCATCAATGATGACTCTGCTACTCAAGATTCCGTTGCCAGAGCCCATGAGCAAAATCCTCAAGCCACTGCCCCACGAGTGATGACTAATCGTGAGCTTCTTCTAAGTCTTCATCAGAAGGTCGATTGCAATCACAAGTGGTTCAAGCATCAATTTGGCTCAATTCTTCAGAATATGACTGTCACGCAAAACACTGTGAATAAGAATCACTATTATGCGCATGAAATCTTCGATTGCACTTGGGCTATACTTTCGCATCTTTATAGTGACTAAGACCTCAAGAAGACGTACTTTCCGCAGAACTTTGACTGGGCACAACCTCCCTCAAAGAAATTCAAGAAGGTCAAAGTTCCTTAGCTGGTCACAAGTTCTTATTCTTCATCGCGCGAGACGGATGAAGCTGAGGATCTCGATGACACTGCAGCAGGCCCTACATCAACAAACGACCCACACAATGCTGGTGCTCCTCCGTCGACATTATGATGATATTCTTCAGGGGCGTTAGTCTTCATGTTTCGTCCCTTTTGGTCATTCGATGACAAAGGGGGAGAAATTTGAGTTAGTCTTCAAGCGGGTCTTATATATGGGCTGTTTTTTTGTTAAGTTACAACTCTCGTTCTTCTGAAGTGTTTGTTTAATGAGTTGTAAACTTAAGTTCAATGGTGGTTTGATACTTTTGAATTGCTTTCTGCATGCTTATTTCCTCAAGTACCTTAATGCACGCATGCTGAATTTCGTCAGACACCATTTTCCATCATGCATTTCAAATTCTTCGTATTGTATCTTGAATGCGTGAATGGATTACGAGATATAGGGGGAGATCTCCAAGATTTTATCCTACCATGTGCATTTGCGGTCCAAAGCAAATTCCTCAAATCTGGACATCTTTAGGGGGAGTTCTTCTATATCTTGCAATCAAATTCCTCAATATCAGTATTTACACTCCATATGTTTATCCACGTTGAAAACTTAACCTATTTGTCATCAATCACCAAAGAAGGGGAGATTGTAAGTGCATCTAGTGCCCCTTAGTGATTTTCGTGTATTGAAGTCTTATAGGTGAAGGGACTAATGTGTTTATGAGTGTACGCATGTTCTATAAGTCTCCGAGGAGTTTGATATTTACGAAGAAAGTCGACCCCTAAAAATGAATGTCTTCATTTGAAGACTTTGGTTTTCTTGAACACTTTGAAAACCAGGAAATTGGCGTGACCTTGAAGATATTGATATCGATGCGAGGATTATGAAGCGTGAAGACTTTGTTTTCGTAGTTTCATTTTCCCTTTCTTGAGTCACAGGAAACACCATACTATTAAAGGGGGTCGAGGTAAAACTAAGAAAAAGTTTCCAAGTGATGCTCATCTCAAATCCTACACCTACCCAATCCTTCGAGTGAAGCCTTTGGAAATCTCATATAGTTTAGTCAATTCCTTCAGTGATAGAGATGAAGATCTTCTGGTCTCTGAGGAATTTGTTCGGACTGAGGAGTTAGGAATTCGCCAGTGTGGATTGCCTACAAGTGAGGAACATGATAGCCCTGAGGAATTTGAGAGCTCAAATTTCCGACCGTTGCTGTGCTACGCGCCAGCTGTCCCAAATATCTTATCCACCTAACGGTCATATCATTGAAGGGCATTTATGTCTTATCATGTCAGGATGCTCCCTGGCTATAAATAGCCGCCCCTCAACCACTAGCTGGTTGGCTGCTCCGAGAGAAACTGACACTTGTCATTTAGAGCATCTCATCCTCTGAGGACTTTCAGAGAAAATCATCAGTGAGGAAAAACCCAAACCCAAACACCTACAACCCAAAGTGATTGATCATCACTGAAGAGATTGTTCCTGTGTGGAACCGATGCCTATTACCTTTGAAGACTGTGCATGCATCTTCTAGACGGATAGGCGTCATGGTCTAGAGCATCCAAGAGGAATTGTGGATCGCCCAGTGACCAAGTTGAAAGGATCGATACAGTTGACTAGAGGGGGGGGGGTGAATAGGCAACTAACAATTTTTAACTTTTCTTTACCAAATTAAAATTTTCATCAAAGTAGGTTGTCTAGATGTGCAACTAGGTGAGCAACCTATATGATGCAACAACAACAAATAAACAAACAAGCAAGCAAGAGAAGTAACACTAAAGAGCTTGCACACGTAAAGGTAAGAGATAACCAAGAGTGGATCCGGTGAAGACGAGGATGTGTTACCGAAGTTCCTTCCTTTTGAGGGGAAGTACGTCTCCGTTAGAGCGGTGTGGAGGCACAATGCTCCCCAAGAAGCCACTAGGGCCACCGTATTCTCCTCACGCCCTCACACAATGCGAGCTGCCGTGATTCCACTATTGGTGCCCTTGAAGGCAGCGACCGGACCTTTACAAACAAGGTTGGGGCAATCTCCACAACTTAATCAGAGGCTCCCAACAATACCATGAAGCTTCACCACAATGGATTATGGCTCCGTGGTGACCTCAACCGTCTAGGGTGCTCAAACACCCAAGAGTAACAAGATCCGCTAGGGATAGGTGGGGGAATCAAAAATCTCTTGGTGGAAGTGTAGATCGGGGCCTTCTCAACCACTCCCGAGCAAATCAACAAGTTTGATTGGCTAGAGAGATAGATCGGGCGAAAATGGAGCCTGGATCATTAATGGAGCTTGAGGGGGAAGAGGTGAGTCAACGGGGAAGAAGGGGACCCCCTTTTATAGTGGGGGCAACAATCCAACCGTTGCCCCACTAAACAGCCCTGCAGAGGGCGGTAGTACCGCTTGGGTGGGCGGTACTACCGCTGAGCCAGCGGTACTGCCATTCCAACTAGCGGTACTGCCGCGCAAAGGAGAGAAGCAGGGACCTGGACCTAGAGCGGTACTACCGTGGTGGTAGGGGCGGTACTACCGCCTCTACTGCCGCAACTAGTGCCGCACAACCCGACATGAGAAAAAGAGCCCTCGAGTCGGGGCGGTAGGAACCTGGCAACCCGGCGGTAGTACTGCTGCGAAGACACCAGCGGTACTACCGCTGCGGAGCGGTACTGCCGCTTGTGACCTCTCAGCGGTACTACCGCTGGGTACCACGGTACTATCGCTGGGACCCAGACAAGACACATAAGTAGAGAAAAGATCTCTCCATCAAAGTGGAAGGGCTCGAAGGGTGAGAAGCAGATGTGTATGTGTTGATTCCACCCAAGCAATACCACAGCGGACCCCCTCTTGATAGTACGGTGCCCTCTATGCAACTAGTCCACCGAAGATAAATGAAAGAGCTACACCATCTTGAATGACACTCCGAGGGGAAGAAATTGTCTCGTGCCAAGGATGAATCTCTGAAATGCTCAAAGCACACGATTAGTCCGCAAACACGTTGTCATCAATCACCAAAACCACATCGAGAGAGATATGCCTCAACAATCTCCCCCTTTTTGGTGGATTGATGACAACTAGGGATTTGCACAAAGAAAAGATATAAAAGTAAGGATACTTAGAACTACAAAATATAGACGGGCTCCCCCTGAATGTGTGCACCTAGTTAGTGGAGCCTTTGGAATGCAAGACACACACATTCGGAATAACACTCCCCCTATATTTTATAGTCCAACAATTCTAAGTACAGGATATATGAGAGTAGGGTATAAAACAGGATAAGCATGCAACTCATAAGATACTACAGTACTGAATAGACATAAGTAATAAGGTAGCGATAGGGAGCATATGTCTCACACCATATGTCTAGAACTTAGGTCTCACAGGCACCAAACCAAACCAAACAAAGACAACGAGAAAACACAAGACACACTCGCAACACGGCAACAACACAAATCCCTAAACTCTCTCCCCCTTTGGCATCGAGACACCAAAAGGGCAAAGAGCGACGCTACGGCTCCAGGTGATGGCAAGCTGAGGATCTCGAACATCACATCTCAGCGTGATCATCTGCATCTCCGTCGTTGGTCGGAAACTGCTCGGCGTCTGAATCAGTCTAAGGGCAATGCTGCTGAATCCATTCCTCCTCTTCAGTGATCTGTCCCTCAGAACCGCTGGCAACGGTCGCACCCAGGTGACGCATGAGCTCCTTGTGGCGCAACCTGGCTTGCTTAATCCGCCACATGAGTCATGTAATGACCATGAGACTCCATGTAGAAAAGCTTCTTCATCTTGCGTTTAGGCTTCTTTGCCCAAGAAGGTTCTGCACTAGACGGCCCAAAGTCCTCCTTGTGATCATCAGTTGCAGCCCCACCGTCAGTCTCCATGGCAGCAGCGGCAGTAGATGGACCCCCGGGTTTAGGCGCTGGGGTGCCCCAATTGTCCTTCTTCCTCAGACGCTTGATCTCATGAGAAACCAAGTCTCCAGTTTCCAGCAACACTCTGGGATAGACACGAGCCCAGGCCTTCTCAATGAGCCTCATGATGAATGGACCATATATCGGGCACTTGCGCTCAGAAACGGCAGAGAGAAGTTCGGACCACATAACATGAGAAATGTCCAGGCTCTCTCCAGTGTTTGCTTCCTTCTCATGCTGGCAGAAAAGAAGCATGTCCACGAGATAGGAGTGGACCATATCCAGATTCCCGATGCGAGGGAAGAGAGTCTCACGGAAGACACGATGAAGAATGTCCAGAAATGTAGACAGCTCATAGGTTTCCTTCTTAGTCACTGGGTGAACCTTCACAGTGCAGTAGGGCCAAAGGGCTTGCTTGTGAGTGGATGTAGCATTGCGGTGAGGGCGGAAGCCTACTGGAGTCTCAAGCCCTTGATCTTCCACATTAAGTAACTCCATGAAGGCCATCCACTTGACGGAAAGCAACTTGCCATTGGTCATCCAAGTCAGAGTCCTGTCGGCATCAGTTCCAAGATGAACGGTAGCAACGAATTAAGCCACCAAATCTGCATCGAAATCCTTATTGAACTGCATGATCCTGAGAATGTTCAGCTGAGAACACATCTGAAGGGCTTCGCCAAAGTACTCAGGGTCCTTGTCCATGGCATCTGTGTCGATGGAGCGAACATCAACATAGAGATTTTTATTGGCCTTGATCACATCAAAGTATATGGCAAACTGAAAGCGGTTCCAGAATGGGCGGTTGACCAAAGTGGGATCTTGGTCCGCCTCATAGGGGTTGCGGCGACGCTTTTGCCAATACTCCTCGGCAGTCATCTCAGTCACAGTATTTCCCTTTGGCTTGTTGGCGGATCTCTTGACTGCTGAGGTGGTGGAGGAGCACTTGCAGATGTGCCTGCTGGTGGCGGTTGAGTGCTAGAGGAACCACCTGCTGGCTCAGAGGTGCGGTAGCGCTTTGACGTTGCATGCTCGGGGTTGACACGGCGAGCTTGAGGCTCAAGACGTTCATCACCTGGAACCAAACACAAGAACACACAAAACAACCAGAAAGAACGAGCATAAGCCAACAAACACAACAAAAGGATCAAGGTATGGTAGGAACATGATGGAACTTGGCAGGCAGTGGTAGTACCGCGACATGCACGCGGCAGTACCGCCCAAGCGGTAGTACCGCTCCAAAGAGAGCGATAGTATCGCTTGAGGCGGGGAAACAGCAGTTCCCTACTACCGTGGTCAGATCCGGCACTACCGGCCTGCCAAATTCAAAAATATTCCTACCAAACTCTAATCTAGATAGTCTAGTTGCCTTCTCCAACCTACTCAAGCCTAGATTTAGCCAAAAATCTAGAGATGCAACCACCATTGCCCCTAAGACACAAGATCTGAAAACGAGACAAAAGGAGAGAAGGAACGGGGGCAATACCGGCATCCATGGCAAGAGAACGAGGTGGGGATCGACTCCACCGAAGGAAATGGAGAGGGACGCCCCGAAGACGAATATCCACCGGAGCCCTCCCGCGGTGATGCGTGGCTGGAGAGAGGAAGAGGAACGAGGGGGCGAAGCGAATGGGTATGGGGGAGAAGAAACCTCCCCCTGCCCCGATATAACCCCCTGGTCCCGTCCCGCAGCGGTAGTACCGCGCTGTGGGGCGGTAGTACCGCGCACCACCAGCGGTAGTACCGCCCAGCACACCACGGCAACTAAACAACACGGCTTAGCTCGAGAAAAAAAACAAGAGAACAAAAGGCAAGAAGAAGAGAGAACACACCAGCAAGAGGCCAAGACACACCTCTTCAAGAGAGGGCGGTGGCTGAGGCCACCTATGTTTGAGTCAAGAGGTATGGCGCCGCGAAGATTTTAACCTTGGGCCCATGACCAAAACTCGTCTTTGAAGCACAAGTACCATCAACAATGGCTAATTGTGAAAGACTTGGTCAATTTATGCATAAAGGGGGAGGGAGAGTTCATTGAGAGAAAAACACTCCCCCTATGTCCATGCCTACATCTAAACTAGACAACAAATTGAGTGTGGTGGGGTGTGCAAGGGTTCAAGTCACATTGCTCGAATCAATGATATTTAGCTCATGCCTTAACTCGCGAAATCTTGCTTCATCCAAGGGCTTCATGAAAATATCTGCAAGGTTATCATGAGTGTTGACATAGTTGAGCTCGATCTCTCCTCGCCTAATGTGATCCCGGATGAAGTGATACCGAATCTCAATATGCTTCGTCTTGAAGTGTTGCACCGGGTTGAGAGAGATCTCGATGGCACTTTCATTGTCACACCAAAGAGGCACTTTGTCACAAATGACACCGTAATCCTTTAAAGTTTGCCTCATCCATAAGAGTTGTGCACAACAACTATCGGCCGCTACATACTCCACTTCGGTGGACGAGAGAGACACACAACTTTGCTTTTTGGAAGACCAACTTACCAAAGAGCAACCAAGGAATTGGCACCCTCCAAAAGTGGACTTCCTATCCACTTTGTCTCCTGCCCAATCGGAATCCGAATACCCTACAAGCTTGAAGTTTGCTCCTCTTGGGTACCATAAGCCAAAGTTTGGGGTATGAGCCAAATCGAAAGATTTGTTTGACTGCCACATAGTGACTTTCCTTAGGTGCGGCTTGAAACCGTGCACAAATTCCCACACTCAACATGATATCCGGTCTAGATGCACAAAGGTAAAGCAAGGATCCAATCATGGAGCGATATACCTTTTGATCCACCACTTTACCATTGGGATCTATGTCAAGTTGACACTTGGTGGGCATTGGAGTGGAAGCTGGCTTGACATCACTTAGCTTGAATCTCTTGAGCATGTCTTGAGTGTATTTGGCTTGGTTGATGAAGGTTCCTTCTCTTCTTTGCTTCACTTTGAACCCTAGAAAGAACTTCAACTCTCCCATGGAAGACATCTCGAACTTTGAGGTCATGAGAGCGGCAAATTCCTCATTGAAAGCTTTGTTAGGGGAACCAAAGATAATATCATCAACATATAATTGGCACACAAACAACTCCCCTTTGACCTTCTTAGTAAAAAAAGTGGGGTCGATTAGCCCAACTTCAAAACCACGGTCTTGTAACAAATCGGTAAGGTGGTCATACCACGCATGTGGGGCTTGTTTAAGGCCATAGAGTGCCTTATCGAGTTGATACACATGATCGGGAAAGTAGGGATCCTCGAACTCGGGGGGTTGCTTGACATAAACCAATTCATTAATAGGACCATTAAGAAAAGCACTCTTCACATCCATTTGTTGTAACTTAAAGTTATGATGAGAAGCATATGCAATCAACATGCGAATGGATTCAAGACGATCAACGGGAGCAAAGGTTTCACCGTAGTCGATACCCTCGACTTGGGAGTAGCCTTGTTGCGAATGATAATCCCATGTGCATCTTGCTTGTTCTTAAATATCCACTTGGTTCCAGTGACATTGTGGTTCCCAATCGGTCTTGGCACCAATCTCCACACCTTGTTGCGCTCAAAGTTTTTGAGTTCTTCATGCATGGCATTGAGCCAATCCGGATCTTCGAGCGCCTCATAGACCTTGTGGGGTTCGACACAAGAGACAAACGCGTGATGTTCACAATAGTTTGCTAATTGTCTACGAGTGCTTACTCCCTTTCTTAAGCTTCCAAGCACATTCGTCATGAGATGATCCTTGGTGGAGAGCTTGGAAGCAACCTTGGCGGCACGACGCTCCAATTCCTCCTCGGGGGTGAGACGAGGATTGGTCACTTGATCATCTTGAGCGTCATCTTGAGCTTGTTCTTGTTCTTGAACTTGCTCGGAGGAGAGAACTTGACCTTGGGCATCACTTGGTGTGTCAACACCGTCTTGAGCATGATCTTGCCCTTGGTCTTGTTCTTGAGGATGAGGGCCTTCACGTTGTTCTTCGGAAGCGTGTGGGCCTTGGGTTGGTGATGGCTCCACTTGAGTGGAGCATTGTCCTTCTCCTTCGGCCACAAGGGGTTCCTCAATGGGTAGGATAAAACCAACACCCATTCTTCTTATGGCTTGAGGAGGAATTTCATCACCTACATCACAAGTGCCACTTTGCTCCACTTGGGAGCCGTTATTCTCATCAAACTCCACGTTACACGTCTCCTCAATAATAAGTCCCGTGGATTTATTGAGGACACGGTAAGCATGAGAGTGTGTAGAATAACCAACAAATATGCCCTCATAAGCTCTAGCCTCAAATTTAGACAACCGAACACCTTTCTTGAGAATGAAACACTTACACCCGAACACCCGAAAGTACTTGAGGTCGGGCTTGTTACCGGTGAGTATATCATATGGAGTCTTGTTCAAGCCCTTGCGGAGGTAGAGCCGATTGGATGCATGACATGCGGTGTTGATGTCTTCGGCCCAAAAGTTGTATGGAGACTTGAACTCCGCCATCAT
Organism: Triticum urartu; assembly: GCF_003073215.2. Classification (NCBI taxonomy): domain Eukaryota; kingdom Viridiplantae; phylum Streptophyta; class Magnoliopsida; order Poales; family Poaceae; genus Triticum; species Triticum urartu. The sequence goes on along the minus strand of NC_053025.1, from coordinate 498,693,430 downwards.
GGTCCTTGCCGCATCCATCAACGTCCGGTTCTTCCTCTCCGCAAAACCGTTTTGTTGAGGGGTGTAAGGTGCGGAATATTGATGCTTAATCCCCTCATCACTAAGAAACTCATCCAAGGTGTAGTTCTTGAACTCGGTGACGTTGTCACTTCTTATTGTCAAGATCTTTGCATTGTGTTGACATTGTGATTCATTTGCAAAGTCAATGACGGTTTGTTGGGTCTCGCTCTTCCTCTTGAAGAAATACACCCAAGTGTATCTTGAGTAGTCATCCACAATAACCAAGCAATACTTCCTACCCCCAAGACTATCGAAGGATGGAGGCCCAAAGAGATCCAAGTGAAGGAGCTTCAAAGGCCTCTTTGAGTAAATGATAGTCGTGGGAGGGTGAGCCTTCTCATGTAGCTTTCCTTCGATACAAGCACTGCAAGCACGATCTTTAGCAAAACTAATGTTCGTTAGTCCACATCAACTTTAGCCATTAGGAATGTCGCGGTCTTAGTGGGTCGCTCCGAAAAGTTAATCACATATAGACCGTTCTCGACATGCCCAACAAAGGCTACTTTAGGAGTCTTGCTCCACAAGAGGGCCACTGTATCAATATCAAAGAAAGTGGCAAACCCCATGATTGCAAGTTGACGAACAGAAAGTAAATTGTACGCAAGGGACTCAACAAGCATGACCTTCTCGATCGTGAGATCATGAGAGATGACTACCTTGCCAAGTCCCAATACCTTAGAAGATGAGGCGTCACCCCACTCGACATTGGTGAGCATAGATGGAATCTTGTGCACATCCACCACCAAGTCCTTGCTTCCGGTCATATGATTTGTAGCTCCGCTATCGACCAACCATGATCCCCCACCGGAAGCAAACACCTACAAGAGATCAATGCTTGGTTTTAGGTACCCATTTTGTAATGGGTCCTTTGATGTTAGTAACAAGGGTCTTTGGAACCCAAATACCATTCAATGTACTCATGAGGAGAACCAACAAATTTGGCATAGACATGCCCATCACTACCACGACATAACACATAAGAAGGATTAAAATAGTCAGCTTTGATGGAAGGGGTGGCATTGCCCTTTTTGACACCGCCACCCTTCGCATTGTTCTTCTTCTCCTTGGAAGCACTCTCTCCCTCCTTCACAAAGGTTTGCATGAGAGGAGGAGGTCGTTTGGTCTTGTCATTCTTCTTCTTGTTCTTGGACTCGGGCACGTACCCAACCCCTTCCTTGGCCACAACTCCCTTTTGGTTGGTCAAGAGATCGTTGAGGTTCTTCTTGCCTTGTATGCAAGTTGCAAGACCTTTATCAAGTTGCACCTTTAGCTTAGCGTTCTCCTCAACAAGATACACATGCTCACAACACGGGTTAGTAGCATTTGCATTATCAATTAACATCATACGAGGAAAAGTGGATTTTTCCTTGGTTAGCTTTACTTGAAGTTGATCATGAGACTCTTTGAGGCTAGCATGAGCACCCTTCAAGACCTTGTGAGCCTTGTCAAGTAGATCAAACTCCTCTTTGAGTCTAGCTAGATCAACCTCAAGTTCGGCCTTCTCGGAGTTTAGCACACGAGAAACAATGAGAACATGATCAAAATCTTTCTTTAACTTAGCATGATCAACGTTGTGTGACTCCTCAAGAGCCAAACGAAGACCACGCTCTTCCTCAAGAGCATTGGAAAGATCCGAAATCTCATTAGCATAGTCACGACTATGCCCTTCCATCTTAGAGATGGTATCTTTGTGAGCCTTGATCATGTCATTGGCTTCACCAAGTTGTTCCAAGAGAGCAACAAAGTGCTTCTTGGATTTACCCTTAAGTTTGCCCATAAAGGCTTCAAACTTATTCACCTCCACATTAGCTCCCTCATGTTCATCAATGCTATTCGTCGAAGAAGGATGATTAATGATGGTAGTTTTGATGTTGGGGGTTACCTTGTTGGTGGCTTTTGCCATGAGGCACTTGGCGGTGATGCTCTCATTGGGTGAGTCGAAGAGAGACACCCGTGGAGTCATCGCAATGGCAACTGAGGCCATGGCAACCGACTCACCATCTTCATCATCGTCATCATCCTCATTGTACTCTTCTTGTACCACCAATGCCTTGGGAGGAGTCTTCTTGGTGAAGTTGCTCTTGTTGGGGAACGACTTGGCCTTGTCCTTTCGGATGAGTTTGCCACCATTGTCTTCCCTCTTCTCATACGGGCACTCCGCAACAAAATGACTCACATTTCCACAATTGTAGCAAGTCCTTACACGGTGCTTGCTCTTCGTGCCACTTGAGTTGTTTTTGTTAAAGTTTGGCCTTGAGTTCTTCTTGCTCCAAAATTTCCTTGAAGCAAGTGCCATGTGTTCATGATATGCATACTTTGTATCTTCGGGGTTGCTCTCCTCTTCTTCCTCTTCTTCTTCTTCAACGCAAACCTTGGCCTTCAAAGCAAGGTTGGGCTTCCTTGCCCTTTGAGAATGGAGCACCGCATTATCGGCGGTCTTGTCCAAGATGTTCATGGCCACAAACTCATCCAACACTTCGCTTGAGGTTAAAGTGTGGAAGTCCGGCCTTTGACGAATGACGGAGGACATGGCCTTGTGGTAGGGCATCATTGCCTTGAGGAATTTGCGCTTGATCCAATTGTCATCCGTGTCCTTGCTCCCGTGATCTCGGAGTGAGATCGCGAGTTTGGTTACTCTCCGATAAAGCTCACAAGGTTCTTCATCCTCTTTCATTGCAAACTCATCGGCTTCATCTTGCACCACTTCATAGTTGGAGCGTTGAATTCTTGCGCTTCCCCGGTAGAGTGAGACAACACAAAGCCATGCGTCTTTGGCCAAGGCGAAGGGCCGAAGATGAGGTAGATCTTCGGGTGGAATTGCATCTTGAATGATGAAGAGAGCATTCTCATTGAATTGATTATCCGCGGCTTCTCGAGGAGTGAAGTTGCTTGGATCATGCGGATGGAAACCTTCTTCAATGATTCTCCAAAGATTAGTGTTCACATGATTTAAATGACGCTTAAAGCGGTAAACCCAAGAATCAAAGTCCTCATTTTTCACAATCTTAGGGGGAGGACCGGCATGATTCAAATGAGTGGAAGGAACCGGTCCACCATAAACAAGTGGTGGTTCCACATGAGCAAAGATGCCGGTGCCATTCTCACCACTAGAGGAAGGAGCCTTTTCACTACTAGCTTCCCCTTTGTCGGAGATAGCATCCGTCACCTTGTCGGTGGGATTACCCACTTTCAACGGTGCGGTGGATAGTTTAAGCCCTTCAAGGAATTTAGTAAACATGCTTTCAACCTCGGTCGTCATGGAGGTTTTCAATGTCTCCAAGGCCACATTGAACTCCTCACGAGAGACCAAGGTTCCCCCATCGCCCGTAGACGAGATCGGATTTACACCGAAGTGTTCCTCCACACCGTCTATGGTATCAACCATATTCTTCGGACGGTAAAGTCCTTAATAAAGAGACGAGGCTCTGATACCTATTGGAAGGATCGATACGGTTGACTAGAGGGGGGGGTGAATAGGCAACTAACAATTTTTAACTTTTCTTTACCAAATTAAACTTTGCATCAAAGTAGGTTGTCTAGATGTGCAACTAGGTGAGCAACCTATATGATGCAACAACAACAAACAAACAAGCAAGCAAGAGAAGTAACACTAAAGAGCTTGCACACGTAAAGGTAAGATATAACCAAGAGTGGATCCGGTGAAGACAAGGACGTGTTACCGAAGTTCCTTCCTTTTGAGGGGAAGTACGTCTCCGTTAGAGCGGTGTGGAGGCACAATGCTCCCCAAGAAGCCACTAGGGCCACCGTATTCTCCTCACGCCCTCACACAATGCGAGATGCCGTGATTCCACTATTGGTGCCCTTGAAGGCGGCGACCAGACCTTTACAAACAAGGTTGGGGCAATCTCCACAACTTAATCGGAGGCTTCCAACAATACCACGAAGCTTCACCACAATGGACTATGGCTCCGTGGTGACCTCAACCGTCTAGGGTGCTCAAACACCCAAGAGTAACAAGATCCACTAGGGATAGGTGGGGGAATCAAAAATCTCTTGGTGGAAGTGTAGATCGGGGCCTTCTCAACCACTCCCGAGCAAATCAACAAGTTTGATTGGCTAGAGAGATAGATCGGGCGAAAATGGAGCCTCGAGCATTAATGGAGCTTGAGGGGGAAGAGGTGAGTCAACGGGGAAGAAGGGGACCCCCTTTTATAGTGGGGGCAACAATCCAACCGTTGCCCCACTAAACAACCCCACAGAGGGCGGTAGTTCTGCTTGGGTGGGCGGTACTACCGCTGAGCCAGCAGTACTGCCGTTCCAACTAGCGGTACTACTGCGCAAAGGAGAGAAGCAGGGACCTGGACCCAGAGCGGTACTACCGCGATGGTAGGGCGGTACTACCGCTGAGAAGTGGTACTACCGCCTCTACTGCCGCAACTAGTGCCGCACAACACGACACGAGAAAAAGAGCCCTCGAGTCGAGGCGGTAGGAACCTGGCAACCTAGCGGTAGTACTGTTGCGGAGACACCGGCGGTACTACCGCTGCGGAGCGGTACTGCCGCTTGTGACCTCTCAGTGGTACTACCGTTGGGTACCACGGTACTACCGCTGGGACCCAGACAAGACACATAAGTAGAGAAAAGATCTCTCCATCAAAGCGGAAGGGCTCGGAGGGTGAGAAGCGGATGTGTACATGTTGATTCCACCCAAGCAATACCACAGCGGACCCCCTCTTGATAGTACGGTGCCCTCTATGCAACTAGTCCATCGAAAGAGAAACGAAAGAGCTACACCGTCTTGAATGACACTCCGAGGGGAAGAAATCGTCTCGTGCCAAGGATGAATCTCTGAAATGCTCAAAGCACATGATTAGTCCGCAAACACGTTGTCATCAATCACCAAAACCACATCGAGAGACATATGCCTCAACACAAGTCTGTGAAGGTTTGGAAGTCACCTGAAGACTTACCACGAGTGATTGGGCGAGGTATGCGTGACTTTGGCTCAAGGACAATACAGTAAGGACTGTGTGTCCTTTGGTTTAAATACCAAGCTGCTCCAATCATACGTACATCTATCACAACAGTTGGAACTGGTCTACCAAATCATTGTCCTCACCGAGCTACTAGTTGTATTTCTTAAACCCTTTCATTTCATTGCTCATGTGTTGAAGAAATTGATCGTTACTATTTGAAGACTTTGACTGAAGACTTTCTTAATTTCCTCAATCCTATTTGTCATCTTGTCTTCTGCCTCCTTATCCTGTTTACACGCTACCTGTGCTCTGTGTATGTTTCATTTCATCATGATGACTACGCTACTGTCTTGTTATGCATGCATGTGAGTACTTATTCCGCTGCTTGTAGTTCGTCACTTAGCAAATTCCTCAAGCAGTATTTCCTCAGTGACGAATTTGTAAAAATCGCCTATTCACCCCCTCTAGTCGATATAAAACACTTTCACTAAGGAAAAGCCCAATGCGGCCTTCGATCCTCAATTTGGACAATTTAAAAAATGTCAAAACATCAAATACTCCACATGGCCTTAATCTGGTGTCTAGAACTTCTCCGGTTGGATCCCCAATTTGGTTATTTTAATGTCCCAAGTCCATGAACATGCCAACCCACCTACAAAGACCACAAAACAAAGGAAAACTAATAAAAATAAAAATTGTGCAATGGACTTGGTAAGACGAGTAAATACCAAAAACTATGCATTGGGGACATGAATAAGTGATAGGTGGATATGGTATGAGGGATTTTGGCACTAAAATATACTCTAAAAAGTATGCATAAAATCCACTCATCACTTGATTGTAATGCTATTAATTTTATATTGCATTGCATGTGTGTCGCTAATTCGAGTCCCGAGTGGAAACAACTTATATACTACCATTTTGGCTATTAAAATTGTATACATAACACTACTTGATTAGATAGCTCACAATTTAGCGAAGTTAACCCCTATAAAGTAGGTTTAAGTTGAGATCTTTGTTTTCTAACTTAATCCTTTATCCAATAGAAAGAGTTTGTTTATGATAGAGATATGGAATATTGACGTGCACAATAAGAAGAGCTTTATAGTTCTCCTTAAAGTTCAAAAAAGAGCACATATTTTTTAGCTTGTCTAGCTATTTCACTAGTTATCTTACTTTCAGTTAGTAGTTTTGTTGAACTATTGGTTTCTGTTTTTTTGTTTATCACTTTAGTGGTGTTAGCATTTTACGGATGTTACTTTGTGGCTTTTGCTTTGGTGATACTTATGAGGGGTGCTAAACTTAAACAAACTTGTGGTATCAGTTACCAAGGAGAAATTAAGAGTGATCATTTATGCTTCTTTCATTGGCTTATGGAACCTCTAGGGTCATTAATGCCCATGTATGCGTTGCCTCGGTGCACCTTGATCTCCTAATACATGTTGTAATATGGAAAAAACTGAAGCACGTTGTATTATGAAAAATAAGGGAATAGTTGACATTATTAAGTGTTTCAACAAATAAATAAGTACTTGAGGCAACACAAAGTTATGCAACAATACCATAGGTAGTAATAAGAATGAATTCAAAATATCTTGAGCACATAGCATGCTATGGGCGTTAATACCATCTAACTTATTATGCGAATGCAACTTCAAGTTGTGTTCTGCCCATGTGATTTTCTCTATATAGCAATGTCAAATGTGTAGTGGAGGTAACAAAAAGAAGAAAATAACCATTTTTAAAAGCAAAACCGACACTTCTATTTGTTATAATCTGCTTTTACATCTTTGTCATGATTATCGTTTCTAAGGAAACTTGCCCTAAGACTAGAAAGATGCAAGCTCTTTTGTTGTCCTACTTTTTCATAGGCCAAGACACATTAATAGGGCTGCAAAGTTTTTTTATACAAAAAGGACACAGAAAAGGCTTCTCATATCTGATATTTACCAAGGAAAACAATAGCTAGTAAAAAGAAAGGGCAACGAGACACAAAATTACCTAAAACTTTTACATTGAAACCATACATGTCGCCTCCTTCCTTTAAGAGGTCGGCCCCATCGGAGCTTAAAAATTACAATGAACATGCAGTAAGGCTGGTTGTAGTGGTGAGTATCATATGCATGATACTACATCCGTAGTGCATAGTATTATAGACTGATATCTTAAGTGGTCTTATTTGTTGCCATGCATGACACATAGTAACATAGAATTTATTATGATAATGTATCATAATATGATACTCAACCCTCTCTTTCTTCGTTTAATTCTGCGCCATCTCATCAAGATTGCCTAGTTGGCATGCATGATACTAGGCATGATACTTCCATTACGGGCAACCTAAGGGAAACAAGACACCTGCAAGAGCCATTGACACACTAGACAATGAAGACCACAATAGTCACTCACCACTAGCAACGAGATATAGTAGTCATTGAAGGAACATTGATTGGGGATTCACCCCATGTAGTGTAGGGCTTGTAATCTTTTGATGTTGTTCCAGAGAGTTGGGAAAACCAAGAGCCGATCAAAATGCTAGATAGACACATCAACTGCCAAGATCCGGAAAGACCAACAAATCTGGCAAGACCTAGCCCTAACAAGAATGGGGCATCAAAGTTAAGAGACAAATATTGTGATTGCCACGTCAACTAATTAGTTTAAACACATAAATTTTGATAGTCATAGTAACTATTATTGTTCTAACTTGAAAAGACGCTTTGAGCTAGGAAGAAGCACTATTTCTGCCTAAAATGACACAAAAGTCCACTCGAACCATTTGCTCCAAAATCGTTTGAGTCGCAATCTAAATTATCAATTCTTTCACTACCGTGTCACGGCCGCATTGATGTCGTCTCAACAATTTTGTTTATTTACTTATTATGATTTAGTTCTACTCACTTTGCTTTGTAAAACCTATTGACTAGCATTTTTTTTTAAAAATGGAGTTTATTATGGGAATATTTTCTTTGTAATGTATACTTTTATCATGGCAATAACACATCAGGAACAAATAGCATCCAGTTATGACAAAATCATGCATGGACAATTGAAGGACAAAAAATGGGTCTTTTTCAATAGCATGAGATTGCAATTCAAACTTTTGTATGCTTCTAATTACTAACTATCATACTGATCAAAAGGTAAAAATGTGTCACTACTTTACTTAAAAGACTGCAAAATGACTTAAAAATGTGATGTGGAGCATAAGACTTCCATTGTGCTAAACATACAAAAGGCTTGTGAGAGATAATCTCACCATTCCTTTACAAGAGGTGGAAAAAAACAAATTCATCAATTTCATCTCTACAAGATTTAACAATTAGATATATGATTGAAATCATCCCATTCAAAGGGAATGGAATCATCACACTACATTCGCCCCGTTCTGCAAGCAAACACACCCTAAAGAAAACTAGAATTATGGAGGAAAATACCCCCCTTCTGACAAAATAAGAAATCAGAAATTATACAAAATGGAAGAGTAGAGTCCACCGTTGGATTCTCAGTTCTCTCATCAAAGTAGTTTTCCTCGTGACATCACACTAGCTCTTCTTTTTCGAAAAGTCCTCCGGTCTATAAATAATTTGCAATAGCAGTACAAAGATCCCCCAAAGTAACAAAAATCATAACTAGATCCTTGGACCATCTAGAGACAAATACAAGCACTGGAGCGAGCCAAAGGTAAACCGTCGCCATCGCTTTCCCTCACCAGAGCCAGGAAAATCTTGTTGTAGTAGACAATCAGGAAGTCACTGTGTCTCCAAAGGACCAGTGCACCAGAAAAACAACCACCATTGAGGATGAGAAGTGTAGATCGAAAGGCCATCCATGCAAACAAATCAACGAAAACATGGGCTAGCTGAATCCAAAGCAGATTCACCAAAGTCCATCGCCGACTAGGTCAAAGAAGATTTGACATAGACACACCTCCACTGCGCCGTCCCCCGACACTAGACGCATTGAACAAGACACTAAACCTACCTAATGCAAGGACATGATCCCTCCTACCAAACCCGGGGGGGGGGGGGGGGGGGGGGGGGGGGGGAGGTGCTCATAGGGCCACCGGAGGCGGCGTTGGCGAGGAAGGCGGAAACCCTAATCTTTTCCTGAGTCACATGTGAAGTGAGAGGGGAACAATTGCCAACAAATCGTATTTGCCAAAACTGAATTCAGCGTGGCTAGATCTCAGCCAAATGACACAAAAAGGGAAATTTTTGCACAGACCTCAATGCAATATCTTACGAATATAGCATTGACTGAGACATAATCAAGTCTCTATCGACTGAGATTTAGCAAGATCGATCTTCTTTTCCCTAACCGAGAGGCAAGAATAAGAAGCAGCGAAACTGCCTTGTTCTATTAAATAAACCAGAGATAGTTCTCCAATTATTCAGAGGAAATGCATGTACGACCTGGCTGCCAACACAGGCTGAGAACCAGCGAGAGCCTGAGAAGATCCATTTGTTTTTTTTTAGAATAGAAGATCCATTTGTTGAGACCACCCATGGCGTCGCCATCACCATTGAGATATTTCTGACGCCACTCATGGTTACGTTAACTGAAGATCCCCGAAATGCACATGCGCGTGCCTGGAGACTGCAGCTCGTGCCAATTTGAGCAGATGGGATCGGCGACCCAGCCGATCTGCCCCCAATCCGAGCGAACAGTTTTGAGAGGCTACCAAACTTCCAGAATGGATAATGCCGAAATCCGAAAAGACCAAGCCTGGCCACGAATGCCCGCACTCCCGGATATCCTCTCCATCTTTTCTTATCCTCACGTAACACGCCGAAAACAAATCACAACAAGATATACGTACCTTCTAAGTCTTCACTGGAGAGTGCATGTGAAAAATATTGTCAGGAAAATCCCTTTGACCAGCTATGATCAGGAACGTACACAACTCAAAGAAAATTCACAGGACACGAATCCTATTTTTTGCCATCATTCCGTGAACACCATATCTAGGTGCTGTAATTTAGCTATACCATAGTACTAGCTTCTATTTTTGCACCCCGCAAAAAAAGAGCTTCTATTTTTGCAGCATAATATTCAGAATACAGACTGACATTCAGTAACACAAAGAAGAATTCAGACTGATATACTGACTTCACAGGGCGGTGTTTCACCGTAAACTGCATAAGAGCACCGGATAATTCCTTTCAGCTAGCTAGTTTCCAAGCAGCTGAAAATGACGCGCGAGCTTCAGATATCCCGGATCCCAGGGTCTTCTCCGTCTACTGCGTGATCTTTTTCAGCTTCGTTGGACCGAGAGCTGGCCATTTTCATCCAGCCCTCTCTAGCTTGGCAATGGCCGCGAGGGCGTGTCCTGCTGCTTCAGATTACCGTGTGTGCTGAAGCATCTGACGCGCTTGCGCCGGGCAGCAGGAGCCTTGACCGCCTTCCCTCCCCTTGAAATCTGAACCAGAAAGAACTCAAGCTCACTCAGGGGGGGTCGTCTGATCTGCAAAGCCCAGGTCTGGTGTTTTATGATGGTTCGCTTTGTGCCAGCTTAAGTTTCAAGTCGTTCTCCATCTTTGCCGTCCTATGCATGCAGACATGCAGAGCTTAGTGTCGCCTGCGACTGTAATTAGTACTGCTTCTTTCTCTTCTGCCCTGGATGAAACCGAAGCAGATTCTCTTCTCGTTATCGTTTTGGCTTTTGGCTAGTAGACCATCGATGATCGATGATCGATCGTTGTAGTTCCGCTCTTTGTTTTGATCCATCACTTCTCCAGCCTTCATGTTTTACCTGCATGCAGGTTTATTACTCTGATAGTAAGATCCTAACGCCGCCGATCATGCTGAACACACCACCTGTGATGAGTGTGTGACCTATTTTATTTTGAACTAGTCCATTTTGTGAGAGATTGTTCACATGCAGAAATATGCATGTGCACGACAAGCAAGAGATAAGTAGGCCCCCTTGTTTGCACTTCGCCGCCTATATATGGCTAGTCTCGATTCCTCATCTCTCTTGATCCGCCACATCCTAGACAGTACCAAACTTTATAATGAAGATTATCCACCTGATCGCCTCATCCTCCTCCGAATGGCTAACATCTTGTTTCTCTACTGTATATACCCTCGATCTGATGGTTCTCGCCATTCTTTGACATCTTGATCGATCTCTTTGCAAGCGTCGCATCATCTACGCTTTGCAAGTATATATTTTGAACTACGTAGCCATTGTTACTTACGGGATGGTGCACAGATCATTCATTGTTACTTATGCGATCTTGATTTTCTCCATGCAGCTATACATCGCCCTAGCTAGCTTGCAGATCGCAAGCTAGATAGCAATGGAGAACCACCAGCTGCCCTACACCACCCAGCCCCCGGCAACCGGTGCGTCCGGAGCCCCGGTGCCGGGCGTGCCTGGGCCGCCGCCGGTGCCACACCACCACCTGCTCCAGCAGCAGCAGGCCCAGCTGCAGGCGTTCTGGGCGTACCAGCGGCAGGAGGCGGAGCGCGCATCGGCGTCCGACTTCAAGAACCACCAGCTGCCGCTGGCGCGTATCAAGAAGATCATGAAGGCCGACGAGGACGTGCGCATGATCTCCGCGGAGGCGCCCGTGCTCTTCGCCAAGGCCTGCGAGCTCTTCATCCTCGAGCTCACCATCCGCTCCTGGCTGCACGCCGAGGAGAACAAGCGCCGCACACTGCAGCGCAACGACGTCGCCGCTGCCATCGCGCGCACCGACGTCTTCGACTTCCTCGTGGACATTGTGCCGCGCGAGGAGGCCAAGGAGGAGCCCGGCAGCGCAGCCCTCGGGTTTGCCGCCGGAGGGGTTGGTGCGGCCGGTGGGGGCCCCGCCGCTGGGCTGCCGTACTACTATCCGCCGATGGGGCAGCCGGCGGCACCGATGATGCCGGCCTGGCATGTTCCGGCGTGGGAACCGGCGTGGCAGCAAGGTGGGGCGGACGTGGACCAGGGTGCCGGGAGCTTCGGCGAGGAAGGGCAAGGGTTCACGGGGGGGCATGGTGGCTCAGCTGGCTTCCCTCCTGGGCCTCCAAGCTCCGAGTGATCGATGCCAGAGCTGCATGCGCGCATTGGATACTCCTTGCTAGTATTTACCATGGCGCGCAGTGTAATTGTAATTGCCTCTTGTAATTGTGTAAGTATGGCATGTCTTGCGTTAATTAAGGACTAACAACAAGCAGTTATTTATCCCTTTGGAAAAAAAACAAGCAGATAACTACCATGAGTTTGAAATTTGAATCCAGGCATGCAGGATATGCATCATCCGTGCATTACCTTATATATGCTTTGGCCTGCAGGAAACTATCAAGGCCGATTTCAATCATCGGGACCTGCTAGCTGTCGATCCGCTGGAGCGCTTTGTTTGGCATTGGGTGCCGGCGGTCGGGCACTCGGGAGGCATGCTGCTAGGCATCAACCTAGTTTGCTTCGAGGTGGTGGCGTGGGATGCCGGTCGTTTCTTCCTGTCGGCTCACGTGCGCCACCGCGCAACTCTCCAAGAGTGGAAGGTGATTGTGGTTTACGGCCCGGCCGACCACTCGCTCTCGCTGGAGTTCTTGGGAGAACTCCAGGCGAAGGTTGCGTCTGTGGGCACGCGAAATTTGCCTCTGCTAGTGGGAGGGGATTTCAACTTAATTAGCTCGGGAGCGGATAAAAACAACGGTATTATTAATTGGACAAGGGTGTCCATGTTTAATAATGCAATCGCAGCCATGGCCCTTAGGGAAGTGGCTCGCGTGGGGGCACGCTACACTTGGACCAACAAACAACTAACGCCGGTGGGGTCGGTCTTGGACAGGGTTTTCATGTCCTCGGAGTGGGAGGTGCTGTTTCCCTTGTGCTCTTTGCATGCCGAAACGAGGATAGGGTCGGACCACGTCCCCCTCATCCTCTCCTCGGGGAAGGAAAGGTTAAAACGCAGCCCTCGTTTTTTCTTCGAAACCGCGTGGTTAGAGTCTCCGGACTTTGAGCAAATCTTCCTTTCGAAATGGGAGAATTGCGTCGCCCGGGTCGGGCGCGCGCGCGGGCCGATGGAGTTCTGGATTGCTGCAGGAGCGGGCTTGCGTGCGGCCCTCAAAGGGTGGGGGGCTAACCAGGGGCGCGAAGATAAGCTGCTTCGATCGCGTTTGACCGCGGAGCTCGCTCAGATGGATGCTGTGGTGGATGTGCAGACCTTCTCGGAGCAAGACTGGGCTCAGCGCTACGCGCTTGAGGCCCAGGTCGAGTCCCTCCTTAGAGCTGAGGAGGAGTACTGGCGTAGACGCGGTGGTATCAAGTGGACGCTCAAGGGTGACGCGAACACTCAATATTTTCACGCCTATGCTAATGGCCGTCGCCGCAAATGTGCCATTTTGCGCTTGCAATCTGAGCAGGGGCTCCTTTTACGGCAACATGACATCGTCCGTCACATTTACGAGTTCTACATCCAACTCATGGGTTCTAGGGAGGAATCCCGCGCCCGGCTTAGGGCGGATGTGTGGGACCCTGCGTTGCGGGTCACGGACGATGAAAACGAGGGCCTGGGATTGGCCTTCACCCCGGAGGAGATTGACAAGGCGACCCTTGGCATGAAATCCGACACCGCACCCGGGCCGGATGGGTGGCCGGTGGCGATGTTCAAAAGATTTTGGCAAGTGCTCAAAGGGCCCATTTTTGACATTTGCAATGGTTTTATGCGGGGTACGGTAGATATCTCTCGCCTAAACTTTGGGGTTCTCTCTCTGATCCCCAAAGTTCCGGGCGCAGATCATATTAGGCTCTTTCGTCCCATAGCGTTGATAAATGTTCCGTTTAAAATTTGTGCTAAGGCTTGTTCGACTCGCTTGTCTCCGATAGCTCACCGTATTATTAGTAGGAACCAATCGGCTTTTATTCGGGGGCGCAACATCTTAGAGGGGCCGTTGGCCCTCCAGGAGATTGTGCACTCCCTAAAACGCGCTCGCCAGCCCGCGATTCTCCTGAAGCTAGACTTTGAGAAGGCGTACGATCGCGTGAACTGGGAGTTTCTCCGTCAGGTCCTCCTGGACCGGGGATTCTCGTCGGTTTGGGTTCATCGCATGATGCAGTTGGTCTCGGGGGGCCAAACGGCGACTGCGGTGAACGGAGAAGTAGGGAATTTCTTCCGCAACAAGCGTGGGCTACGTCAGGGGGACCCAGCCTCGCCGTTGTTGTTTAACTTTGTAGCGGACGCCTTGGGCGCCATGCTCGACAGAGCCCGTTTGGCTGGCCACATCAGGGGAATGGTGGACAACCTGATCCCGGGGGGAGTGTCACACCTGCAATACGCGGATGACACACTCCTCCTCTTCGAGCCTGACACACACAGTATCGCATCAGTCAAGGCCATTCTGTTGTGTTTTGAACTCATGTCGGGGCTTAAAATCAACTTCCACAAGTGTGAAGTGGTGTCCATGGGGATGGATGCGGCCGAAAGTCAGCGGGTAGCCAACTTGCTTAACTGCAAACTTGGCCAGTTTCCGTTCACTTACCTCGGCCTCCCGATCGCGGCGAAGCAATGTTCGATCGCTGATTGGGAACCTCTCACCTCCAAGGTAGCGGGCAGGGTGTGTCCGTGGAGACGTAAATTTATGTCTTCAGGGGCTAGACTAATCTTAACCAACTCCAGCCTCTCATCCTTACCTATGTTCACCATGGGTTTGTTCTTGCTGGCGGATGGGGTACACACTAAGTTGGATACCCTGCGGTCTCGTTTCTTTTGGGAAGGAGCGGGACCCAAACGGAAATACCATATGGTCAAATGGCAGGCCGTTTGTAGACCTAAAGCCCAGGGGGGCCTTGGGATCATCAACTCCAAGCTGATGAATATTGCACTCATGTGCAAATGGATCTGGAAGATGTCTCAGGGTGAGACTGGCCTCTGGATCGATCTCCTCCGTGCGAAATACTTCCCGAACGGGAATTTCTTCGAGGCGGCCTCTCGTGGGTTCCCCTTCTGGAACTCCATTCAAGCCCTAAAACCCTTCTTCGCTAGGGGCGCGAAATTTGGGGTTAACAACGGGCGCTCCACGTGGTTTTGGCTAGACCTTTGGATTGGCCACCAACCCCTATGGTCGGAGTTTCGCCAACTCTACTCCATTGCAGTCGAGCCCAACCAACTGGTTGCTTCGGCTCTTAGCTCCTCCCCACCCTACATCAACTTCAGAAGAGAATTATCGGGGACGGAAATGGCGGAGTGGGACCGCCTCCGGGATCTGATCGCCGATGTTCGCCTGTCGGACTCCGCGGACACGGTCTCTTGGAGACTTTCGGGCTCTGGAAAATTCACTGTCAATTCCCTATACAGAGAGCTTACCCGCGGCCAGGTCCCTTCGGCAGCCAGGGGGCTTTGGAAGGCCAAAATCCCTTTCAAGATCAAGGTCTTCCTCTGGCAACTTCGCCAAGATCGCCTTCCTACCTCTATCAACCTTGCTAAGCGCAACGGCCCCGCCTCTGGCCCTTGTGCTCTGTGTGGGGTTCCGGAAGATGCTGACCACGCTTTCTTCCGGTGCTCTTTGGCGCGCTTTGCCTGGAGCGCGGTCCGTGAGGCCGGGGAGGTGGATTGGGATCCCCGCTCCCGAGCCGCGCTAATGTCTTCTTTGTCATTGGTTCATGGCCCGGCTCGTCGGGTCATGTGGACGTGTGCGGCGGCCATGTTATGGGCTATCTGGCATATTCGTAACAAGTTTACTATTGAGGGCGTTTTTCCCTCTCATCCCGCTGACGTTATTTTCAAATGCATCGTTTTCTTGCAGCAATGGGCACCGCTGGGCAGGCAACAGGACTCTGATCTTCATCGCCAAGCTCTTTGCCGTCTTCGCTTAGTTTACGCCGAGTCCCGCACTCCGTCGCCCGCGCCGTCTGCTATCGCATAGGGATGGGCAGCCCCTTTTGGCTGTAGTTTCAGCCGAGCCTGCGTGCTCGTTTCGCTAGGCCGACCGTGCCTTGTAACGTACTTTATTCCTCCTCCGGTTGCTGTTTCCAAGACCTGCTCGTCTTTTGTTTGGTGCCGTGTGTTGGTCATGTGGTTGTCATACGCTGCTTATGTTGTGGGCTTTATTAATTTAAAGCCGGACGTCCCTGACGTCTATGTTCTAAAAATAACTATAAGCAACGCACTTTCTTGCACTATTGCACACATATATGGCCTTTCCTCTACACGCACAAATCATGTACTCCATCCGTTTCAAAATACAATGTGTATTATATTTTTTAAGTCAAACTTTATAATTTTTACCAAATATATAGAGTAATTTAACAACATCTCGAATACCAAAGCAATAACGTTTGATTCATTATGTAATACCAAAGTATACATATCAAGCATACAAGACAAAGACTCTTGGCTCCAATGGTGTTACCGAGGTCCCGCTGCGGCATCGAGCTTCGGCCACAGGGTGCCGTCGGGGAGTGCAATAGGAAGGCAACCTTGATTTTCCCAAGGACTGATGTGTAATTCTTAATTTCTATAAGGACATCTTTGCAAGGGTTGATTTACTTTAATATAGCCTTTGGAATTTTTGTAAATAAAAACATACAAAAATAACATTACTGTATTTTTCTTACAATATTAATGCCATCTTTATGTATAGTAGTCCAAGTTATTATTTTTATTATTTCTAGACGTATCACAAGTAAAAGTTATAGTCAAAGTTATGCCTCGCAAATTGTTTAAAGTAAAACATGTCTTATATTACTGGATGGAGACACTAGAAAAGTGTATGTCTTTAGGATGCTTAATGGCTTTCATTTTCATGTATTTTTGCTCCTCTGCCACCTAGAACGGGAATAAAAAACAATTATCTTGCAAACAAAATATGCTTTATTGCATTTATGAAAGGGCATTTCCCTCTCTAAGTGATTTTGGTGTTGATGACAATGCATTTTACGAACTAACCATGTGCTTAAGTTACACATGCATATTCGGAAGTGGCACAAGATGGTTAATTTCCCCCTCGGAAAGAAAAAGAAAGAAGACAGTGTTTTCAGCGGTTTTACTTTCTTTGGGTCGTAGGAAAATCGTACTATTAAGAGGGGCTCCATGTTGGAAGTGTTGGGGAACATAACATTTCAAAAAAAATCCTACGATTATGCAAGATCTATGTAGGAGAAGCATAGCAACGAGAGGGGTGAGGGAGTCATGGACTAAGGGGTCCTCGGGCGTTCGGCCTGTTGGACATGGGCCGGACTGTTGGGTTGTGAAGATACAAAGACCGAAGACTCTACCCGTGTCCGGATGGGGCTCTCCTTGGTATGGAAGGCAAGCTTGGCAACCCAATATGAAGATTTCTTTCTCTGTAACCGACCTTGTACAACCCTGGTCCCCTCCTGTGTCTATATAAACCGAAGGGCTTAGTCCGGATGAGGGGATAATCATAATCATAGTCATACATCCTAAACTTTTAGGGTTTAGCCATATCAAGATCAATCAAGCAGGAAGTAGGGTATTACCTCCATAGAGAGGGCCCGAACCTGGGTAAACATTGTGTCACCTGTCTCCTGTTACCATCGACCTTAGACGCACAGTTTGGGACCCCCTACCCGAGATCCGCCGGTTTTGACACCGACTTTGGTGCTTTCATTGAGAGTTCCACTGTGCCGTCCTCAAAAGGTTTGATGGCTCCTTCAATCATCTACAACGATGCTGTCCAAGGGGGAAGTCTTCCTCCCCAGACAGATCTTCATGTTCGGCGGCTTCGCACTGCGGGCCAACTCGCTTGGCCATCTGGAGCAGATTCACAGCTACGCCCCTGGCTGTCAGGTCAAATTCGGCAGCTTGAACTACGTCGCGAATATCCGCGGAGACTTGATCTTCGACGGATTCGAGACCTGGCGGTCGCTCCCCATCACCTCCATGAACATGACTTCATCAGGCCATACCCAGGAAATTGCACCTGTAACCGCTCTGGCCTTAGATCCGGAGCAGGTCGCGCCATCCGAGGACAGGAAGCTCAACCCCGCCACAGAAGCCGCAGAATCCACGGCATTGGAGCCGCACACAGACCTAACTTTCGGTAATGTCTGTGTCACCGGAACCCCGGACTTTCCGGTTATAAGTTCCGAACTATGTGCGTCCGCGCATGTCGAGCATGATCAGTCATCGATCGCCGAATCAGCGCTGTGGACATCTTTCGGCACTCACCTTTGGGCGATGTGCTGAACTCATTAAAAAATCTATCCTTAGCGGGGGATTCACAGCCGAACTATATCCGGTTCAAAATAGAAGCTGATGACAGGAAATTTCGCTCCCCACCCGCCATCCACTTTATAGCCACTGTCGAAGACTTAACAGACATGCTCGATTACGGCTCCGAAGACATCGACGGTATGGACGAGATGCAGAGGAGGAGCATGCACTTCTAGGAAAAGGCCTGCTGGTGGTGCACCTGTTTTGGCAACTAATGGCGCACTACAGGTGCGCCACTAGCATCACGCCATTAGAATTTTTTACTAATGGCGCACCACAGGTGGGCCATTAGTATCTGGTACACTAATGGCGCACCACGCAGTGCGCCATTAGTATATCCCACGGTGCGCCATTAGTATGCCTCCCAGGGGCCATATTTACCCATGTGCTCTGGCTTACTAATGGCGCACTAGTTGATGATACGCCACTAGTGTGCTTTTTGCAGTGCGCCACTAAACTGCTGAGTGGTGCGCCACTAGTATGAATATTAGGGATTATTTTTTTTCTTTTCTGATATTTGCACAGGTTACAAAACATATTACTGCACAGAATATAGAGAGCACAACATATAAACAGCAGATTTATCGAATACAATAGAAGATTAGTCTCCGAATACAATTCATCATATTAGTCTCTGAATTTAAAATACCAAACAAAGTTAGAACTTTACAAGTCTCGAGACCGCGAGTAGCGAGTTTGTCTTCACATTACAAGTCAATATCGATCATCTAAACTACCATCACATAGAAGAGAGCTGCGGTCATCATGATGAACATCATCGCGATGAAACTGGTCTTCATCCGGTTCCTCCAACGCTCCCTCCTCTCTCTCGCTAGATAGCGCGCGTATCTAGCTTCCGCCTCCGCCCTAGTGGTGTACCCTTTGTAAATGTTACCGCTGAAATGGTGAACCTGTCTCCGACACTCCTCCCAGTCGTCGTAGACTCCGGGAACCTTACCCTTGTACACGACATACGACGGCATCTCTATGCACTAGACAAACAAAACATTAGTAGCAATTCACAGACAATACATAAGCAATATATACGTATGCAACAAAAGGATCGGAAGAGAAAAGCAAGACATTAATATCACAATTCATGGTCCTACTAATAGATAGCATCGATTACATATAAGTTGAACGACTGTGCAAACCAAAGAGACATACAAGTTCATTAAAGTTTAATTACAACATGAGCCAATCGATATTTCAGAACTACACATAGCATCACTACTTTCGACTCAACTCAGGGACCGGAGCGTGGATGAAGCTCCCGTCTATCGTGATGGTCATGAAATCGCGGGCGTTGTCAGCCTGCATTTGTAGCGTTGTTTCTATCTCACTGTTGGACGGTTGGTATCTGAGGTAGAACTGCCCCGAGGTACGAAGGACATCTTGATGGATGATTTCTGCAAACTCCGACTGGATGCGAAAGAATTCTTGTCTGATGTCCGCGTCTTGGATTGCCGACAAGCTTGCGGCCCAATCTTTGAGATTATTTGGTAGCAGAAGGTGATTATGGTCCCGTATGATCGCCCGCATGTGATGGAGGGCGTAGTAGGCATCCTTCTGACCGCCAGGAGGCTGCTTGGCGCAAGGGAACGTCGTATTGTGGGGGAACACGTGCTTGCTGTACCTACGAATTGGCCTGGTGAAGGTGCCTCCAGATCTGGCGTAGCCGGGGAGAACATCATCAAGAACTTTCTTGATATTTGTGTAGTCTTTCTTCGGCTGACGGTCCGAGTCGAAATACATGGCCATGGAATATTTCGGGCTTAAGAGGATGAGTGTGCATGTGTATCACTAGTCAAAACACGGAATGTTAGAAAAAAAGAACAATCGAAATCTAAGAAATCATATGTTAACGGGCGGTGAGGGGATGACTTACTCGTTGAAGTAAGGCACGAGAAGTTATTCTTATCTGGGTTTGCCAGAATGATGCCTTCGAGGTATGAACTCACGACTTGCCGGTCCCCAGCGCTGCCCAAGAGCTTGGCACACATGTAGAAGGGGTCAACTATCACGATGTCCAGGGTCTTGTCTCTAATGATCCGCATCTCCATACTCAGTGAAAATAGCCGAACGAAGGTGTAGTGCAGCGGAAAAAGGTCAAACATAGCGAAGATGTCATCAAACCGCAGGATGATCATACCCCGATGGAGCTATTGACAAAGCCCTTGCCCTCTGGCACCTTGGCCGCGAAAACCAGGTATGCCACATCATTCTCGGAGATACGCTGCTTCTCCAAAGAAAGAACACTGTCATGCAGACTCCGCATAGCACCGGTTGCAGCATTGAGCAGATTAGTCGGTAGCATCGGCCTACCCGCCACATGCACCCTCCTCGAGATACCCTTAGGTGAAGGTGGCCCGTCCTGAGCACGGATCGTACTCGATGCCGGCTGGCTCGCACCCTTGTTACTCTTTCTTTTCCGTCCCTTCTTCTTCTGCTGTAATGGGATCGAGTTCTGCTCATAGACCGCCTTCCTGAGTGCGTTGGGGATGATAATATTTCACACCTCGGCTATCTGAGGCTCGGTGAAGGCGGCAGCTGGAGGCGTCTCCTGAGAACTGAACGCCAGACGACGCCTGTTGCAATTGGGTTTCTCCGCGGTACCAGCTAGATCACGGTCGTCTTTTTCAGGGTTGGGTTCTTGAGAAGGAGGCCCGAAGAATTTGTCACCGTACCCATGTTCGGCAAAGTACTTATCGACGTTGGTAAATGTACCGACATCGTTGTCGTCGTCGTTCGGATCATGTGCCATATGCATGTTCGGATCCTGTGCCATAGGGATGTCCGGCAGCGTTGCGGCGGTCTTGCCATGGCTTGGCGCCGGCACGACTGGCGGTGTTGTCTGTGGGGTGGTGTCCCCTGCCCCCAAACGAATCTGGCTCTTCGGCCAAAGCAGGGGCTAGCTTACGCAGGCGCTGAGGGTCATCACATCATCTTCGTCGGCCCTAGCGGGTCGAATCGGAGGTAACAACTCGTCGTAGCCTGGAAGCACACGAACCAGTTCAACCCTATACACGGTGGGTGGCATCGGATTACCGTGGAACACAGGGTTGCCCGGTTGAACGATTCCGCCCTTGGCGACATCAATCAACTCGCCGCCCACGAAGTGCAGGAGAGTGCATGGAATGTCGGCGGCGCCCTGCGAAAACATGTAGCGCGTCAGGGATGCCCAGTCAA
Organism: Triticum urartu; assembly: GCF_003073215.2. Lineage (NCBI taxonomy): Eukaryota > Viridiplantae > Streptophyta > Magnoliopsida > Poales > Poaceae > Triticum > Triticum urartu. The sequence goes on along the minus strand of NC_053025.1, from coordinate 498,672,075 downwards.
AGGCAAGGAGATGAAGTCATCGGCCGAGAGGCTTAGTTACCGTGATGGCGTCGAGCTCGGCTAATTTCAAGGCACCGCCAACGGCGGGTGTGCAACTGATGGAGGGGCCGCTTGCTGCCGAGGTGCCGGCCGGTGTACACCCGGGTGCATTAAGCTCCAATGCCCGTGCCGGCGTCGGAGACACCAATACCGCCTCCGCTGGAGACACCAATGGCGCCGCCTGCGCGTTGTGCGAGTTGCTGGCCGTGAAGCTGGGAACCGGGGGCGGCCCATGTTGGCCGCCCGCAATCCACGTCGTCAGCCCCTGAATCAAGGTAGGCACAATGGCGGTGAGCGTCGTTCCCAGTTGTTGTTGCACTTGCTCTTGGACAATCTCCGAAATCCGCCCCACTTGTGCCTTGAGTTCTTGAACCTCGCGCGACTAGCTTTCCGAGCTGGTCTTTCTCCCTTTCGCCCACTAGCGTTATAGTATGACGACCATTTTGTGGACAAGCCTTTGCTGGCCACACGACCAGCTGACGACGGCTTACTGAGCTTATCCTTCTTTTTCATTATGTTCAATGCCCTATTTAGAGTGCTGTCCCAAGGGAAGCTCTGAGACGACCCCGTGCTACTGCTTTCAGTCTCTTGCGGAAGGAATGTGAACCATTTAGAAATTTGGCTTCATTAATTAGAATGCAACCATATGGAGCTAATTACGCGGGGGTGTATTCCTTACCAGAACACGCTCAAGCGCCCTGGTCTTCGGATCCGTGGTAAGCTCCTTTATTACCGGGTCTTCCTTGTACCGGGCCCTGACATAGTTCCTGGTCTGCTTGTCACGGTATTTCTCGAAGCGGGGCGGTAGGCCTTGCTCGGCACGCTCCACGTCCTCCTTGTCCCATATAGGCTCCGCCACTCTATAACCGCCGGGACCGAGTTGGTGGACCCCTAAGTTCAACTCCCGCATTTCTTTCCCCCACTGACTTGATTCCACGGTTGCGCTGCTCTCGCACTTGATCTTGAACTCCTTGTAGTCATCTTCGCTGATCGAAGGATTTTTCGCCTTGATCTTCTCATAACTATCACCTTTGTCAATCACTCTCTTCACCACACTTCTCCAAGTAGACAGGGCCGTGCTCATCCTTGTAAGGGCGGCACTGTTCACTTTATTCTCTGAGAGGCGTGTGTTTGCAAAGTCAGGGGGAACTTGTACCGTTTGTGTAGCTTCGTGAAGAGGAGGCTGCGCAAATTCCCTCAGTCCTTATGCCTTAAGTTCTCAGTGTTTATCGAGACGGTGCTCCGGAGAATGCACCCGAGCTGAACCGAGTACCCCTTGACTAATTCTTTGGGCGCCGTTGGATGCCCATCGGAGTTCACTTCAGTAAATTCCTCCTTGACGGTGCCGAGTACGTTCGGGCGCCGGTCCTTCCGTTGCCTCTTCGGTTGGCTGTCATCTGTGCGTGCGCTGCCATCATCAGTGGTGGCATCCTCGGTGGCACCATCAGTGGTGTCATCCCCGACGCCACTAGGGGTTGTGTAGTCAGGATCAGTGTCTTCCGAGGCGTCCTCATAACGGTGAGGTTCTTCCTCCATCTCCTGGGACAGCTCCCAGAATTGCTTGCCTGAACCGCCGGCCTCAATGTTGTGGGCCATGTTTCGCTCTAAATAGGAAAAAAGTTTGGTCCAAAAGTTGGTTATTGTCAAGGAACAAGATCATGGTCTCATCATTTAGGGTTTGTCGACACCGAGGCATCCTAAAAGCTAAGCTTTTATCATTTAGGGTTTGTCGATGCCGAGGCACCCTAAAAGCCAAGGTTTTATAATTTATGGTTTGTCAACACCGAGGCATCCTAAAATCTAAGCTTTTATCATTTAGGGTTTATCGATGCCGAGGCACCCTAGGTTGACTGATATATATGGGTATCTTCTAATAATATACCCTATCAAGAAAAGGGAAGGAGAATTCTAAGTTGGGCCTAACCACTTGGCTCTATTGCCACATATGGTTTAATGCAGCAAGAATAAAGGGGCAGTTGATCCTACTTAATTAAGTACTAAGATACCCCGGCCCATGCATTAGTCGCAAGTACCCCATATGTCCTATTTTTAGCAAAGTCATGCTAAAATTCACAGAAAATTTCAGCATGACCTTTGCTAAAAATAGGACATATGGAGTACCCGAATTTGCCGGAACGGAAGTTAATCGACATTCTAGCAAACTCAAGGGCCTCTCGGGGTACCTGCAAAATCATCACGACACGATGGTTGGAGACAAAACCCAGCAAACTAGCACCACAATGTGCCTGTACTTTCATATGGATGAAAAGGCCACAGACCATATGGTCCTCTGCTTTCATATGGACAAAAATCAGCTCAACTTATGTGAGCTTCCATTCCAGATCTAATAGGTCACCCAAAAAAATCATCAATACTTTAGCAAGTCTGTACCCTCAAGAATGAACATATAGCAATATCTGTTGTGCCCCCATAACATACGGAAATCAAAATCAGCTCAACTTATATGACAATGTATATACTTTATCACATTATATAGGTGTTGCAACAACGTATATACTTTATCACATTATAAGTCCTCACACCATCAACTATGACAAAATCTGAGAGTATAAGTCTGGTTACATTCACCCAACTCTAATCAATTCAACTACGAGTTGCTGATTCGACAACCTACAAACTAATGAAAAATTTATCTGCCATGACCACATCCAAGAATAGTTCTATTATAACACAATATTTCAGGGAAACACATAAAAGAAAACAATTCGTGTAACACATTGTTAACATGGCATGGATTTTACTCCTACAGTATCAGCATGAGAGATGCGGAAAAAATAACAAACAGTTTCATATAACTAGTCCATCAAGGCACCAACCACCTAATATTTGGGAACTGAACACAAGTATACCAAGTCACTGCGAATATATCCAAATTTTAGTTAAAGCACTCCGTATACAAGCTAAATCATGCTATTGGCTGGCCATATGCAGCAAGAACAACAACCCTGGGAGAAACACATGCTCAAAAATCAAAAACTTCTGCAATAAATAAATAAAGATAATTCCCAAAACTTGCTAGTAAAATAGTACTATGTGTACCAGAGGAGTCTTGTCAGGCACACAGATGCATATTCAGAAACCAAAACAATGATAAGTATAGGCAAGTGTAACTGGTCACTGAAGTAGCTCATGTCATTGCTTCTATCTGTCATCAACTGGTTTTTCAAGCAAAGCAGGATCATGTTACAAGGATAGTAAATAAAAATCAGATCACCTTCCTCTTCCTCACAACATCACAACACATGGGCATAATCGCCACTGTCAAGCTTATGTATAATAAGAGGACGGTAGTGTGGCTGGAGACCAAGTAGGACGACCAATATTGAGAGTTACAACTACTTAAGCAAACAAAAAAGCAGGCTCAAACAACTAAATAAAAACACCACTCCCTTCAGAACTAGACAAACCGATACAATTCAGTTGAGTTTTAAGGTTGACTAATTGCGCCCTTGTAAGTGCCTAGCAAACAGACTACAGGACTGGCATAAAGAAAGGAACATGCCAATGCACTCCAGGTTTTGCAGCAAGTTGTACTTAAAATATTCACCTTAGACAATCCATGACTATGTATTGCGTTAGATTATGCAAACAAGAACAGAAGGCAACTTTGCTTATATAGAAATGTTAGCAAATGCAAACTCCCAAGTCTAACCAGGAAGCATCAGACGACGATGCATAACACTACTCACTCACTTACACACACTACCGCCCCAAAATTCAGAACATAACCTAGTACTTGGCGCATCGTCTCTATTAGGAATGGGGCGAAGGAAGGGGAAGAGGAGAGGGGAGGGGCACCTGCGCAGGGGCCGGGTAGTGACGGACGGCGGCGAGGTTGCACGGGCGACGGACGGTGGAAGCGAAGCCGATCGGCGAAACAGAAGGCGGTGGCGATGGCGAGATGGGGTCGGTCGGAGGAAGAAGACGTGCTCCGACGGGCCTCCTCCTCCTGGTGGACGCGGGCCTCCTCCTCCTAGTGCTCCGAAGGCGACTCCGGCGGCGGAGAGGGCGCGGAGGTCGTCGGGTGCGACGGAGGCGGCGGGGGCGACGGTGGTGCAGTACGGGTCGAGGCAGTGGGCGGGTGAGATGTGATCGATTTGGGAAGATAGAAAGGGGACTGGGGATTTTAGTGGGGGGGAAGGGTTAGCAATGGCGCACCACCTAGTGGTGCACCATTAGTAAATTTTTTTATAGCAATGGCGCACCTACTGGCGGTGCGCCATTAGTAATCTTTTTTTTGGATAGCAATGGCGCATCCCCTAGAGGTGCGTCGTTAGTAATCTTTTTTGGATAGCAATGGCGCACCCCCCTAGCGGTGCGCCATTAGTATTTTTTAGGATTTTTTGTTGCCTAGTGGAGGGCCAGCAGCGGCGTCTTGAACCCTAGGTCTCGCTCGGGGGGGAGGGATGGGTGGGTGGTGTGCTCGGCCGATTCCGTTTGGGGGAACCGAGCGAGGAGACAGGGGAGGGTGCAGGGGTCGGCGGCGGCGGTGGAGCAGGGCAGGGTGCGGGGGGTCGGCGGCGGCGATGGAGCGGGGTAGGGTGCGAGGGGTCGGCGGCGGGGCGGGGGAGGGTGCGGGGGGTCGTCGTCGGCGGTGGAGCGGGGGACGGTGCGGGGGGTGCTCGGCGGCGAGGGGGATCTGGCGAGGGGGGATAGCGATCGAGATGGAAGGGGATCGAGATCGAGTGTCCTCATGAATATTCAATATTTTTTCATATTGAATATGAAAAAATATCATCAAATTTGAAAAATTATTCATGAATTCAAAAAGTGCCCATGAATTAAATTTCAAAATATTCATGAGTTCAAAAAATATTAACAAATTCAATACTTTTTGTGAATTAGAAATTCAATACCATAATAAACATAAATAAATATTCATGTGGACACTAGAACAGAAGAAATATCATTTCAATATGTCGAAATACAATCGAGAAATGAAGGCTACAATTTAAATACAATCGATCTTAGCTAGCTATCTGTTCACAATCTTCTTGCTCTTATTTTTCGTAAATGGAGTTCTTCTCTTGAACGGACGTCCTTTAGGTAGGGTGGCCCTGCTTCTTCTTGTGGTGTATGCTGGTACTTCATCGTCGTCGTCATGTTCCATCTTCGGGTCGCCGTACTTGTCGAAGTCTTGCCCATTGGCGACTCCGTCCATTCCGATGATCTTCCTTTTGCCTCTCCTCACGACAACACGACTGGGCTTTGATGGGTCGGTGATGAAGAAGCATTGGTCCACTTGGGAAGCCAGTACCCATGGCTCATTTTTCGCGGTGACATTTGCGCCCGCGGTCTTGGATTTGGCTTCGGGTATAACCATGGTGGTGAAATACCGGTCTTCTTTTATGACGCTCTTGTCCCATCTGACATGGAACATCGAGACCTTCTCTCCAATGTAGCTCAGCTCCCAGATCTCCTCGATCCTTCCGTAGTATTTGTCCTTGTCGTTACCGGTGTAGGATTCCATCATTACCCCGGAGTTCTGATAACCATCGCTCTTCATGTCCTTTCCCTCGGTGTAGAATGTGTAGCCATTGATATCATACGCCTCATACGTCATCAAGTTGTGCTCGGCACCCTGTGACAAGGCGAATATGAGTTGTTCTTCCGCGGAAGAATCCTCATGTAAAAGGTACGACAGAAGCTTCTGCTTGAACCAACGCGTGAAACATGAGTTGTGCTCTTTGATTATATCTCCGTCTGTCCTCTATTGGCCTCGGTCATTGTACGTCTTCTCAATAAAGGTTTTGTGCTCTACCGCCCAAGGATCGACCACGTCTATGAGTTGTAGCGCGACTAGGTTTGCTCTTTCAAAGTTGGCGAGTCGACCCTCGAAGTCGACATGCATTTCGCGGCGACCCTCATGGTGACCCCATCCAGTGAGCCTGCCGAGGTGCCTATTGATGGGCAGACCAACGGGGTTCTTGATGCCTAGATAATTCATGCCGTAGGAGATGCACTCTTCGGTCAGAAAGCCCCTGGCCATGCTTCCCTCTGGACGTGACATGTTGCGAACGTATCCTTTGATGACACCATCCATCCTTTCGAACGACATCATGATGTGCAGGAACATCGACCCGAGTTGGATGATATCCTCCACGATATGGACCAGCAGATGCACCATAACGTCGAAGAATGCGGGCGGGAAGTACATCTCAAGCTCGCATAGTATCACCACGATCTCTTCCTGTAGCCTTCTGAGTTGCCTCACGCCAACCGACTTCCGAGAGATGACGTCAAAAAGTTGCGCATAGGCCAAATAGCGTTTCACGGACGTGCGCATCCATGATCCCACAGATTGCAACTGGAAGTATCTGTGTCATTAGCATGTGACAGTCGTGAGACTACATCCCGCTGAACTTCTGCTTCGCTGAGTCTAGGTATCTGCTTATCTTCCCCGCGTAACCGTAAGGAAGTTTTACTCCTACGAGGCAGGTGAAAAACTGATCGATCTCCTCCTTACTTAGAGTGAAGCACACGGGAGGGAAGTCATTTCTGGTCTTCTTGGCCTTTTTGCCTTTACGACGACTTTCCGTGTCCTGCTTCGCCTCATCATCATCATCATTAGCGTGAAGCTCCTCCCTGATGCCCATTGATTTCAAGTCTGCCCTTGCTTTCAGCCCATCTTTGGTCCTCTCTGGCATGTTGAGCAGGGTACCAAGAAGATTCTCGCACAAGTTCTTCATGATATGCATGACATCAAGGCTGTGAGGCACACGGTGGATCTTCCAGTACGGCAAGTCCCAGAAAATAGACCTCGTTTTCCATACCTTCAGCAGCGGCTCTGGCGCCTTTCGCTTCTTTCCCAGCTCTGGCGCCTTTTGCTTCTTTCCCGGCAGTGGGCAATCTTTCCAATTTTTCAATAGCTCGTCTATTTACTTGCCGCTCCTCGTACGCGGGCGTCTTCGGGGTTCGGTTTCACCATCGAACAGATCCGTGCGTTTTATCCACGGGTCATCGTCGTGAAGCCACCTTCGATGTCCCATGAACATGGTTTTCGAAGACCCGAGATCTCTATCTAGCTGGCGATACGTTGTGTCATCCATGCACCTGACACATCCAGAAAATCGGTGGACCACCTGCCCTGCGACATATCCGTAACCGAGATAGTCATGCACCGTCGTGAGCAGTGCGGCTCTCATAGGGAAATATTCTTTCTCTGCGACGTCCCACGTATTGGCTGGCGTTTTCCACAGCATGTCTAGCTCCTCTTTCAGCGGCCCTAGATACAGATTGATGCCATTCCCTGGTTGTTTCGGTCCTTCAATTAGCATACTACTACCTCTTCATGCACAACCAGGGGGAAGGTTGTACATCCACACAAATACAGGCCAGGTGCTATGTGCGCTTCTCTGGCTGCCAAACGGATTAACTCCATCGGTGCTCGTGCCCAGCACGATGTTCCTTGGATCGTTCCCAAATTCTGGGTGTTCAAAGTTCAACGCTTGCCACTGGCTCCCATCCTTAGGGTGACTTAGCATCTTGTCTTTTTTATTTATCTCCGGATCATTTGCGTCATCTTCTCGCTTCTTCTCCTCCCTATCCGCGTGCCAACGCAGGAGCTTTGCTACCTTAGGGTCCATGAAATACTGCTACAGACGAGGAGTGATCGGAAAGTACCACACCACTTTTCGAGGAGCTTTCTTCCTCTTCTTGTATCAAGTGACGTTGCACACCGGACATATGGTAGACTCCGCGTGCTCGTCCAAATAAATGATGCAATTGTTCATGCACAGATGGTATTTCACGTGCGGTAAATCCAGAGGACACACGATTTTCTTCACCTCCTCGAAACTGGTCGGGCACTTGTTCCCCTTGGGAAGACGTTCGTGCCAGAATGACCTGTTCTCATCGAAGCATGCGTCGGTCATTTTGTGTTTTACCTTTAGCTCTAGAGCCATGAGCGTTACTTTCAGGCGGGTATCCTCGGGCTTGCATCCTTCATACAATGGAGTAACTGCGTCTATCTCCAATTGATCCAGCTTGGCTTTCTCTCGGGCGGTAGCTCTTGCGTTATCCATCTGCTTGAGAAGCAAGTCTTGAATATAAGGGTCCTGCACCCAGCCCATCGATGGTCCATAGTCGTCTGCTCCGGCATCTTCATCTTCATGATCATGCCCTTCGTCTTGATCTTCCTCATCATCATGTCCGGCATCTTCTACATGATGACTGTGTACAGCATCACCATCGTGATCATGTCCTGGAGATTCTTCGTCTTCTCGCCCGCCCTCGCCGCGGTGGTTGTCTTGCTGCCCTTCCTCATTTCTTGCCCGGCCCCCATGGACGACTTCATAGTCATCTTCATCACCTTGCCACCGATAGCCATCCATGAAACCACGTAAGAGCAGGTGGTCCTGCACCTGCCCGGAATCCGGGTCCGCAATAAGGCTCTTCAGCTTGCATCTTCAACACGGACATCTTATCTCCGTCTTGTTCTTTTGAAGCATCTCGGCCTTCGCGGAGCTCAAAAACCTATTCACGATGCCTTCGGTCATCGTGCGGACCATGGTTGCCTGCGGGGTAGAGCAAAATGATATTTTAGAGTCAAGAAAAAAATTTGGCATGACTTTCCCTAAAAATAGGACCAAAAAGAATGCACAGTGCCAAAATTCTCGCCGAAACGGAAATGAATCAACATTCCGACAAAATATTGGCAACTATCGCATTTCAAATACTGGTACCTGCAAACACAAACATATATGCAACACCACAAACATACATAGATCTAGATAGTCCATAAAAAGTGCATGTGCACGTTGTTGGAGCGAGAAAAAAGTAGATCTACAACATAAAGAAAGCTTTCCCCTTACATACCTATCAAAAAAAGGTAATTTAACCACTTAATTTGGATGAATCTATGGTGCAAATGAGGTGAGGAGGAGGAGGCAGCTGAGACAAGCTTGGAGGAGGAGGTGGAGAGAATGAAGTGGGGAAAGTGAGTGTGTAGGTGGTTGTCCAAAATATCTAGCTGGTCCCAGGTTACTAATGGCGCACCACCAGCTGGTGCGCGATTAGTAACCAGGGTTACTAATGGCGCATTTGTAGGTGGTGCGCCATTAGTAGTTTTGCAAAAAATGATAGTAGTGGCGCACGGGGTGAGTGGTGCGCCATTAGTATTTTTGGAAAAATAAAAAAATATGTTAGTAGTGGCGCACCATGGGCGTTGTCATGGAATTGTCACGGCAGATGTCCTAGTGTGAGGACTTAGTCGTGAGGCCAATGCATCTACGCGGTAGCTTGAAGGGGTTGATCGGAATCGAGAGACGCAACACGCAAGACAAAGATTTAGACAGCTTCGGGCCCCGGGAAATATCATCCGGAATAACCCTACATGTTGTTTGTGGCTAGGTCTCATTATGCTCATGAGGGAGTCGCCGTAAACCGGCTCTCCTCTAGTTATGTCTAGCCCTAGAGATTGTTTCTTGTTGCTTGTCCCTCTTTGGGGAGCCCCGCCCCTCCTTATATATGCTGAAGAGGCGGGTTACATGTAGAGTCCAACTCGGACTTAAGACTTAACTATTCTAACTTATCTTCATCGGCTTCTTAACATCTTGGGCTTCATAACGTCTTGGGCTTCATAACCCCTTGCAACCCAGTTATCACTGTTTGCCGGGTTAACATTGTCTGCCGGTGTAACATTGTCTGCCGGTTTAACATTGTCTGTCGGTTTAACATTGTCTACCAGTTTAACATTGTCCGCCGGTTTAACATGGTCTGACTTAACTCCTGCCAGTTTACCACCTGCCGGTTTACAAATATTGATGGCACCGGATCATAACTGTTTGTTAACATCAATCTTGAAAATATACCTCCTTTGTATGCATATCACTTGTAGCCCCCAAGTGTTAAGAAGGGAGCGTAGTAACTGCTTAAGACTTGCTTCAATATAAATGTCACAAGCTTGAAGAAAACCAGGTTGTTCATCTCAATCACTAGTCAGAACTGAGTATTCCACATATGTAGCCCCCAAGTGTCGGGTTGTCATGCTTGCAGCAACCTGGGACTTGTAATTTCCTGATGCTCATAAAAACTTCAACCAGTATAGCCCCCAAGGGCCGGGTCATTATGCAATAATGAGTAGGGACTTTGTAAATATAGTCTTGTAAACTTTGAACAGCAACATGTAGCCCCCAAGGGCCGGCTCAGTAAGATAATATTGAGCTGGGACTTTGATATATTCTTTAATGAAAATAACATCATATGATATAACCCCCATCATGGGGCTTGAATTCACGTCCACAAGGTTAAGAGCCTTGTGCTTTACCAACTGAGCAGTGGACCCTTCAATGTAATGGATAAAAATCTGTGTACCTTAAATTGTTGACAGAGGCAATTGGTAGCCCCCAAGGGCCGGCTCATTACAATGTGATGAGTCGGGTCTTCAATAAGGGGAGCAAAAAATGACTTTGCATTAGCCCCCAAGTGTCATGGTGCATGCTTGTAGCGACATGAGACTTGCATATTTGATATAATCTTAAGTTGAATAATGTATCCCCCAAGTGCCGGGTTGTAAGCCTGTAGCAACTTGGGACTATTCCTTCAATTGTAAAATAAATCATATCCATTGATAATATAATAGCCATTGCGCTAAAGCGACTTTGAAAACCTTAATCATAATACTGGTTACTGATAACCATAATAAAATCCAGCCATGTTGGCTATTTGAAGATTTAAATAATATAATCCAATGATTTGTAAACGCATGATTCCAATGGCGCAATCCAAATATATACTGGCAACTTAGAGTCAAAACCAGACCGGGCTGATAGTCTCCGGATTATGATTTGACCGTATTTCATCAATTTGTAATTGACAGACGAACCGGTTTAATAATGTTGGCTTGAAAACACAACAAAAGAAATAGTTTAAAAGAGAACAAAATTCAAGCAAAGGCAAATATAAAACCATTGCAAATGAGGCTTTGAGCCGATCAAGAGGCATTACCATGGTCGGACATGACCAAGCCCCCAAAAGGCGTAGCTATGGTTCGAGTCAGCCAGGTCCCCAAATGATGCATTGGCATTACGCCGATCAAGAGGTGTAGCGATGGTTCGGGTTCGACCAAAGCCCCCAAGTGATGCTGTTGCACTAGGCCGATCAAGAGGCGTGACTATGGTTCAGACGTGACCATAAGTCCCCAAGTGATGTTGTGGCTTTACGCCGATCAAGGGGTGTAGCGATGTTTCGGGTTCAACCAAAGCCCCAAAGTGATGTTGTGGCTTTACGCCGATCAAGAGGCGTGACTATGGTTCAGACATGACCACAAGTCCCCAAATGATGCATTGGCATTACGCCTATCAAAAGGTGTTGCTATGGTTCGGACACGACCAAAGCCCCCAAGTGATCAATGATATGATAAGCCAATAAGGCATGATACCCATGTTTGAACCGCGCATCATGGCAGCAGGTCCTATTTGGCACTTTTTAACTTTTTGCAAGAGATAAATCCTTCTTGAACCGGATTTTGAACCGGATATTGAGAGCTTCAAAGTTTTGTGGGAGATAGCTTTCCCTTGAACCGGATTTTAAATCGGAAACCTTCTTTTTAAGCCGGAAATTTTCTGACGGCCTTTAAATTTGCACCAATATGGCAGTTTAGGGTCCTGCATTAGATAACTTTTGCAAGCCGGAGTAATTTCTTTTTCAAAGAAAGCAATATATAATATAAAAATATATTCGATGGATTTCACCCGATATGTCAGGCCAGTTGATACCCATCGTGGGGCTATACGCCAGTACGGATAAAAGAGTCGACCGCGGCATTGCTGATGTAGTCCGGACTGCGGGTGTGGCGGTTTGTGTTCCGGTTCACCAGTGTGATATGCACAAATGCCGACATAGAACAGCTAGCGCGCGTCGTCCGTAGTAGGGCATCACTTTTATAGTGAGCACTTGTCCTGTATAGAAAGATATAGGCCAGAGTAATCGTTCTCGGAAAAACAATATGTACAAAAAAGAACAGATGGAGAAGATAGCACCTGGAAATTTAATTGGCCGTGCCACCAGCGAGTAGTAGCATGTTTTTTGTCTGCACATACCGACTGCTCCACGGTAAACCGGCCAGAACACTTTCCATGGCCTGGTGACTGTTAGCACTAGGATTTGATCCTCAGGTTCTTTTTTTTCCTTTTGTCTTGAGGTAATGATAAATCAGTAGTATTATGTTGTTGGTCTTTTGAGATGTAATCCAGCAGCTGTATCTCGATACACCGTGCGCAGTGTAGTAGGAGTAGTATGCAACGACAGACAGGCATACGCAGCAGTGAGTACTAATACAGTAAAAACAATTCCTAGCAGATTGCCAGATTTCTTCTTGCTTCAACTGACTTTGACTTTGATCTACTTCAAATTTAATAGTGGTACTTGCTTGCTGGGACCCCTGTTCCATTATTGTAAGCATATTGGTTTTTGAACCGTCATGCATGCATGCATTCCGATTACCCTCCAGGCCTTGCACAGCTTGAAACCATCGATGCAGCGGTAACTAAAACCAAAAAAATGTTGCAACCCACATGTGTCTGGATGTCATCCTTCCAGGTGAGGTGGGTCGAGCGCGACGCAGCAGGTCAAGTGCCGGGTCGTAAGCAACATCTTGGTGGTTCACGGCGTTGGGCGGTTTAGAAGTAGAAGCGGCCGGTCCAACTTGACTCAATGGCTGCGGGGGTAGCTTCCAGCGGAAGTAGCAGAGGCGAGCTGAGGCGCCGGCGGGTCTGTAAGTAATTACGTAGGCTGAAGCGAAGCAAAGCGGGGAGGCAGGCCAGCCCAAGGTGCTCAGCAGCCAGCAAAGCGGTGATGGTCCAGAAGCAACAAAGGGTGGCGACTCGGTAAAACGGTGACGGCGACTCACGGCGACGGCGATTTAAAAGCAGGAGCAGCACAAGGCCATGGCAGCCTGGAAGTGGACGGCGGTTTGACGCTGCTATGTCTGAGGCAGCGGCCTATAGTGGATGCGAAGCAAACCTGCGGCAGTGCGGACAGGCGTAAAGCGGCGGCTCAACCCGCCGGCAACTTAAAGCGGCGGGGCGCGCGTAGACGGCCCAGGGCGCGGCTGTGGTCATGACGGAAACGACTCCAGGGGCCGGTGACTCAACACCGCAGCTGAGGCAAACCGGCAGAGGCGGCTTATAAGCAGACCGCCGACAGAGACTAGCATAGGTGGAATCAAGGTAAGGTCGCGGAGGCGGTGGCTTCAAGTCCGGGGTAAAACAGGACGGCGCCGGTGGCGACTCATGACGACGGGGGGCGCTCATGCGGCCCAGAACGGAAGCCAGGGCAGCTTGATGGAGATGGAGGGGCGCCGGTGGCTTGGGGTACGATGGTTCGAGGGCGATCCTGCGGCGGCCCGCAGTAGCGACTCAAGGCCGCGGTGGTGCGGCGGCTCAACCGTGCGACAGCCGAAGCGGCCGATGTGGAGACGAACCGGCGAGCAGACAGCTTTAGTAGCGGGCGCCCGAGAAGCGCGAGGGCAAAGAGTTCGGGTCGTGGCTGCTCCGTTTTCCGGTCGTGGCTGTTTTCTGCTCTTTTTTTATTTTGGATCTGCTCCGATCGAGCCTTGTGACTCGTGTCCCAACAATAGACGGAGATCTTCAACGAACTAGTTCTCAGCCCACGTGAGAAGTACAGATCCGGTTGATCCTTTGTGTGATGACGTGGAGACTGAACTTGTAGATACGGTTTGATGGATGCTCTACGACTTGAAAGTAGTACTAGCAGTACTGAAAAACAAATCTTGACTTTGACACGCCGACGGAGCCAACTGCGACGGTCTCGGCGACTTGTGATTTGACCGCTCGCTTAGACCGGCGGCGGTTTGAACAGATCGTCGGCAGCGTACAGAACGCAAAACCTTAATTTCTGTTAACCTCAATCTTGTATGTCGCTCCGACTGCTTGACACGGAGACTTTGTATATCTTTCTGCGCCGGCTCTTTTCCATGCAACACGTCACGAGTTTCTCGATCCCTGAAAAGATCCCTCCAAGAACTCAACACCACCGTGCGGGTGCCCCACAGTGGGCGCCAACTGTCGTGGAATTGTCATGGCAGATGTCCTAGTGTGAGGACTTAGTTGTGAGGCCAACGCATCTACGCGGTAGCTTGAAGGGGTTGATCGGAATCAAGAGATGCAACACGCAAGACAAAGATTTAGACAGCTTCGGGCCCCGGGAAATATCATCCGGAATAACCCTACATGCTGTTTATGGCTAGGTCTCATTATGCTCATGAGGGAGTTGCCGTAAACCGGCTCTCCTCTAGTTATGTCTAGCCCTAGAGATTGTTTATTGTTGCTTGTCCCTCTTTGGGGAGCCCTGCCCCTCCTTATATATGCTGAAGAGGCGGGTTACATGTAGAGTCCAACTCGGACTTAAGACTTAACTATTCTAACTTATCTTCATGGGCTTCTTAACATCTTGGGCTTCATAACGTCTTGGGCTTCATAACCCCTTGCAACCCAGTTATCACTGTTTGCCGGGTTAACATTGTCTGCCGGTTTAACACTGTCTGCCAGTTTAACATTGTCTGCCGGTTTAACATTGTCCGCCGGTTTAACATGGTCTGACTTAACTCCTGACGGTTTACCACCTGCCGGTTTACCGTCTGTCATAGCCATCTGTCTTAACTGTCTGTCTTAACTATCTGCCGGTTTAACATCCGCCGGTTTACCAAGTCCCAGCCAGTTTACAACTCTGGCCGGGTCATACCGCGGGGTATATCCCCGACAGGCGTGGTGAGCCATTAGTGTCTATCACACTAATGGCGCACCAACACATGGTGCGCCACGGCTATATAGTACTGGCGCACCACATGTCTGGTGCACCATTAGTGTCCATATTATCTATAACCCTTTTCCTAGTAGTGATGGCCAAACCCCGCCGTTTACCGGACGCTGGATGACCACTTCTTCGTATGACGTATACATGGTGGATACGCCTACAGAATCTAATGACGACGGCAAAAAAGATCCAATCGAGGACAAACCTCCTGGGACACAGCCTAAGCATCGACGTCAGTGGCGCCGCTCTAAGTCACGTCGTGCACAAGATAGCAATACCGGAACAGGAGAAGATAATACTCCTGGCGGTGCCGACGATAATGAAGACCCTGTTGAAGCAACTTCCGAACAAGAAGAACGGGAAGATGGGCAAGTTAGCCCCAACAAACAGGCCATAAACGAAGACTCGGAGTACAGTAATTATCTTTCGCTGTCCAAGGATGAGGTGAGCCTCGGCAACGAGGATTTCATCGTGCCTGAAGAACCTCTCGAGCAGGAGCGCTTCAAGCGCCAGCTAATAGCCACTACAAGAAGCCTGAAAAAGAAGCAGCAGCAACTTCAAGCTGATCAAGATCTGCTAAATGATAGATGAACTAATGTCCTGGCAGCCGAAGAATACGGCCTTACATGCCCAGCCAAAAGTTACCCGAAGCGCAAATTGTTACCACAGTTCGATGATGAGGCGCTGGAGCCCATACCATCATCACACAATGGGGATGACCGACTACCATGTGGTCGGGATAAAGCGGCAACTCAAGCCGAACACCAGCCCACCCCGCCTCATTATAAAGGCAAAGATAAAACAGCTCATGGTCACACATATGACCTCCGGCAGGACCTGAACAACAAAGCAGGGCATACCAGATCAATCTACGGATCGCAAGGACGTACCTCGACATGTGTCGACGGCTATCTATTCGGATGTGACAAGCCTAGTCATGCATGGGCCGAACACCGCAGACGGACTCCATCGGAGCTACACCGCGATGCGGCTCGATATAGTGGCGCCACACACCCTCTTTGCTTCACTGACGAAGTAATGGATCACGAATTGCCAGAAGGGTTTAAACCCGTAAATATCGAATCATACGATGGAACAACTGACCCCGCGGTGTGGATCGAGGACTTTATTCTCCACATTTATATGGCTCGTGGAGATGACCTCCACGCCATCAAATAGCTCCCTTTAAAACTCAAAGGGCTAGCTCAGCACTGGCTAAACAGTCTGCCCAAAAATTCTATTGGCAGCTGGGAGGACTTGGAAGAGGCCTTCCTTGACAACTTCCAAGGTACATATGTCCGGCCACCAGATGCCAATGACTTAAGTCACATTGTCCAGCAACCCGGAGAGTCAGCCAAGAAGCTCTGGACTAGGTTCTTAGTTAAAAAGAACCAAATCGTCGATTGTCCAGACGTGGAAGCCGTAGCGGCCTTCAAACACAGCGTCTAGGACGAGTGGCTCGCTCGCCACCTCGGTCAAGAAAAACCAAAATCCATGCCATCCCATACCGCTCTGATGACCCGTTTTTGCGCGGGAGAAGACAGCTGGCTCGCCCGTAGAAGCAACAACACCAGCGATCCGGGCACTTCCGAAGTCTGGAACAGCAATGGCAAACCACGACGCAACAAATACAAACGCCGCAATGATAACGAAAGAACGCATGACACAACGGTTAACGCCGGATTCAGCGGCGCCAAATCCGGTCAACGGAAGAAGCCATTCAAGGTAAACAGAGATGGACCATCCAATTTGGACAAGATATTGGACCAGCCCTGCCAGATTCATGGCCACCCCGACAAACCAGCCAATCATACCAACAGAAGTTGTTGGGTCTTCAAGCAGGTCGGCAAGCTCAACGCCGAACACAAGGGGAGGAGGCCGCCAGGCGATAGCGACGATGAAGAGGCTCACTAACCAAATACAGGGGGTCAGAAGCAATTTCCCCCCGAAGTGAAAACTGTGATCATGGTATACGTGGCACACAACTCTACAGGGGAGCAGGAGAAACACTCCCTCTGAACTAAGGATCACACTACGGCGACCTCTGCCGAATTACAAAGCGGTCTCATTAAATCACATACCTTGTTGGCCATTAAGCCACCGGTCTCCATTCAACAGGATCGACCAAGTTCGGAGCAGGACTAGTAGTTCGGCTTCCACCGTCCGCCTCATATACCTGCGAAATCTGTACCGCGCATACATAACTATGCACTTCAAATAGCCCGGGAATTGATACGTCTCCAATGTATCTATAATTTTTGATTGCTCCATGCTATATTATCTACTGTTTTGGACATTATTGGGATTTATTATCCACTTTTATATTATTTTTGGGACTAACCTACTAACCGAAGGCCCAGCCCAGAATTGTTCTTTTTTGCCTGTTTTAGGGTTTCGAAGAAAAGGAATATCAAACGGAGTCCAAACGGAATGAAACCTTCGGGAACGTGATTTTCTCAACGAACAAGACCCAGGAGACTTGGTCCCGACGTCAAGACACAAAAGAGGAGGCCACGAGGTAGGGGGTGCGCCTACCCCCCTGGAGCGCCCTCCACCCTTGTGGGCCCCCTGTTGCTCCACCGACGTACTCCTTCCTCCTATATATACCTACGTACCCCCAAACGATTACATACGGAGCCAAAACCCTAATTCCACTGCCGTGACTTTATGTATCCACGAGATCCCATCTTGGGGCTTGTTCCGGAGCTCCATCGGAGGGGGCATCGATCATGGAGGGCTTCTACATCATCACCATAGCCCCTCCGATGAAGTGTGAGTAGTTCACCTCAGACCTACAGGTCCATAGTTATTAGCTAGATGGCTTCTTCTCTCTTTTTGGATCTCAATACAATGTTCTCCCCCTCTCTTGTGGAGATCTATTCGATGTAATCTTCTTTTTACGGTGTGTTTGTTGAGACTGATGAATTGTGGGTTTATGATCAAGTCTATCTATGAACAGTATTTGAATCTTCTCTGAATTCTTTTATGTATGATTGGTTATCTTTGCAAGTCTCTTTGAATTATCAGTTTGGTTTGGCCTACTAGATTGATCTTTCTTGCAATGGGAGAAGTGCTTAGCTTTGGGTTCAATCTTGCGGTGTCCTTTCCTAGTGACAGTAGGGGCAGCAAGGCATGTATTATATTGTTGCCATCGAGGATAACAAGATGGGGTTTTCATCATATTGCATGAGTTTATCCCTCTACATCATGTCATCTTGCTTAAGGCGTTACTCTGTTTTCATTAACTTAATACTCTAGATGCATGCTGGATAGCGGTCGATGAGTGGAGTAATAGTAGTAGATGCAGGCAGGAGTCGGTCTACTTGTCTCGGACGTGATGCCTATATACATGATCATACCTAGATATTCTCATAACTATGCTCAATTATGTCAATTGCTCAAAATTAATTCGTTCACCCACCGTAGAATACTTATGCTCTTGAGAGAAGCCACTAGTGAAACCTATGGCCCCCGGTGTCGTGGTTCCAAGTCTGGCAGTAGTGTAGGGGGTAAGTATGGAGAGGCAAGATCTTAGCTATGGATAAGTTGTAAGAACGCAAGGTTTACGAGTTCGGGCCCTTCTCGGAGGAAGTAATAGCCCTATGTCTCGGAGCCCGGAGGCGGTCGACTGGATTATGAGAGTATGAATTACAGGGGTGCGAACCCTTTACACTGAGGAGGGGGTGGCTTATATAGAGTCCGCCAGACCCCTCCGGCCCTCAGTTATGCAGGGTTTTAAGTACATTAAGGTCGGGCGTTACTGATAACGCCCCTAATAAAGTGCTATGATGACCATAAAAGCTACTTAATGACCGACCATTAGCGTGCGGAGTGACTTTAGGTCTCCTGGCCGTCGTTTGGTTGGATCTTGGTCGAGTGGTTGCTTCTTGGTCGAGTGTCTTTGAGTCCGTCGAGTGAAACACCGCCAAGTCGATTGAAATGTGATTTCTTCTGGAGGTGTCCTTGGGTAGGTCAGTTTGGACAGGTCCATGACACTACTCTAGGTACATAGCTTCATCATTAGCCCCTGAATGGATCGAGGTTTGAGTGGGAAAGGGTTTGAGCACATCTCCGACTCATTTTTCATGTCGTGAGCATACCTTGTTTCGGATCAATGGACCAGAGTGATGACAAAAACTTTCTTTCCAGTCGCCTTGATCCATTCTTAGGTTTTGTCGAGTGAGTTCTTATACTTGAAGAGTTCTGAGTGACGGTGCGGAGGAGATCTTCGGTCCGACGAGTTGTTCTGCTGCCCGCGGATTTCGTGGGATCCAAATTTCGGGAAGCGAGCGGGACGGGAGAGGCCGCAGTAAACGGATGGGATAGCACGGAGCCGCCTCGATCCCCGCGCCACCTTTTTTGCCACGTATCGTGCGCGCGATCGCCACAGGATTTGGCATGGCCGTCCGGGCCTACCAGTCAGCCACTCGGAAGCAGCCTCATATAAGGCGTTGGGCCGGGGCTCTGTTCCGCACGCCACCATTCTATCTATGTTTTCTCCCGATTTCTCCGCCACCCTTGCTCCTGTCTCGTCGCCGGATCTCCGCTCGAGCTCGAACTGCCACCATGGGGAAGGACAAGATGGCGGCGCTGGAATGCATGAAGAAGGCAACCGCGAAGGCGAAGGGTAAGTGGACCAACCGGGGCGGATCCTCGTCGAGGTCCGGCCTACCAGCGGGCTGGATCCAGGGCGACTGGATCCGCTCGGCAATCACGCAGGACGACCTCGACGACCTAGTGGAAGGGGGATTTATCCCCCACAAGTCGGCTCGGCTCCCGGGAGATGAAACTGAGCCGCAGCCTAGAGAGGGTGAGTGCGTCCTCTTAGCAACTCACATAGATCGTGGGTTCTCGCTGCCTCCCCACCCTTTCTTCCGGGGTTTTTTGAACTTCTTTGGGGCTCAGCTCCACCATTTTACTCCGAATACCATAGTCTATCTGGCCGCTCTCGTGTCTATGTGCGAAAACTTCTTGGGCTGTCGACCGCACTGGGGGATCTTCAAACATATCTTCACTTGTTGTTCCCAGTCGGTCAAAAAGACCAAGTCGAGTGACGAGAGGACTCGGGTGATCTAGATGTGTGGTGGTCTGGGGATCCAGATGAGGAGCAAAAGTACTTTCCCAGCGATGATCCTTCCTGACTCGGTCCGGGGCTGGCAGTCGACTTGGTTTTACTGCAAGGATCAGCCGACCCCTGGCCAGTCGACTGGGCTTCCTCCTTTCTCCTTGGCTCGAGTGGAGAAGCCTGCTCCCCTGAAGAGAGTTCCAGAAGAGAAGGCGCAGGTCAAGGAGCTGGTCGAACGGGTCGTCCAGCTCGTCCGTGACGGAGTGACCGGGATGGATCTGCTGGAGGTCATTCTCGATTGACGCATCCAACCCCTTCAGGCGCGCGATCATCCGATGTGGATGTATTCTGGGCTCGAAGATACCACTCGGATCCACCCGGAGGAGGTCAGTGAGGATACCTTGGAGAGCTGGTTGAGAGGAATCACTGGCAACAAAGACAACCCTCGGGGATCCAGGAGGGTGACTCCATTCGACAACTCGCGTCAGCCGGAGCAGGTATGTTTCTGTAAGTAACTTTCCGACTCTCCATGTGATGTCCCGTTTGCGGTCGACTGAATGTCTTTTGATTGTTATTTTTTCAGGCCCTCATTGAAATGTACTCGATGCCCAATGGAGAGCAAGGGCAAGACTTGGAAGGCGAGGTGAGCGGCGGCGACAGTGGCGAGTGGACTTCTGATTGTGAAGAGGATGGAGAAAGAGAAGACTCAAGCGACAAAGAAGAAGTCGAGTCGCCTCCTTGCAGGGAGAGGTGATCCAAACTTGCCCAAGAACGACCGAGCGTCCGTGAAAAGGCGACTGCTCAAGCTGGTCAATCTTCGAAGCGTCCTCGGATCTCTTCACCAACCCTGACCGAGAAAGCGCCCAAGCACCCCAAAGTTGCGGAGCCAAAAATCCGGAAGGCGTTGCCGAAGATTAAGATTGACATCCCCGTCGCTTCTGCGTAAGTGTCTTCCTCTATATACACTCGATGCTTAGCGCCGTTTGTTTTTCTTGTTTTAACCGGATGAACTTTGGAACTGCCAGCGCTGCCACTTCTAGGACCTCAGCTTACAGGGATGATGATGAGGTGATGGAGGATGCGGTCACATCAAAACTGGGTATGACTCCTGCCATACTGTCTTTATTTTGGTCGATTCAACTGCAACGTGTACCACTGGGTGATGTGATTTTGACGATTGAACTTTGCATAGCTCCCAATGTTATTGACCTCCCTGATGATGATGAAGAGCCCGAGAGGCCTTCGACGAGGAAAAATAGGCAGGCTCCTACAAGCGAGGCGCCACAGTCGACG
Source organism: Triticum urartu (assembly GCF_003073215.2). Classification (NCBI taxonomy): domain Eukaryota; kingdom Viridiplantae; phylum Streptophyta; class Magnoliopsida; order Poales; family Poaceae; genus Triticum; species Triticum urartu. The sequence goes on along the minus strand of NC_053025.1, from coordinate 498,650,882 downwards.
CCAAGGACGGAACCAGTCATTCAGGACACTGGCGACGCCAATCGGGGTTCTGTTACCTTCGCTGTGCCACTGTCGAGTGCCTTGCCCTCTTCATCAACTGCTCAGGCTCCCGTCGACCCACCTTCAGTTTTTGCGACCCATCATGTCCCGGAGGACGAAGCGAATGCTGCCAAGGAAGCCATACGTCAGGCGGGCATCATGATGGAGAAGATGAGGATGGTGCGGGACGCCAGTCAGGCTGCCTACGACGCCAGCTCGGCCCTCCAAAGCAATGTTCAGGTTAATTGGTCACTGCTTGTTTTGTTAGGATATGTTATCTGAAGACTCTTTTCTGAAAATCTTTGCATCTGTACACCCACTGGGTGCGTCGATTGAAATTTTGAACCGGTGGGGGCACGCTAAGTGCACCCACTGGGTGTAGTCCCTGAGACTACGGTGGACTGCTGGCAGTCGACTGTAGTCGTTGTATTTTTTCGAATGTATAAACCAAACTGGTAGTTTGTCTCTTCCACTCGGTTTGTTTGTGTGGGATCAGAACCAGTGGGGGCACGCAAAGTGCACCCACTGGGTGTAGTCCCCGAGACTATGGTGGACTGCTGGCAGTCGACTGTAGTCTGAGTTCTACTTTCTCTCTTTCTGCCTTTTTTTACTTCCTGGACTCGACTTCGGTGGGCCGGTCGAGTGGGATCAGAACCGGTGGGGGCACGCAAAGTGCACCCACTGGGTGTAGTCCCCGAGACTATGGTGGACTGCGGGCAGTCGACCGTAGTCTTAGTATTTATTGCCTTTGTTGTTTTTCACTGTAAAATGACTTCTCCTCTTTGATTGCAGAAATCTTGTGATCTGGGAGCTCGCTTTGCTGATTTGGAGAAATAGCAGATCCAACTGAACCTTGACTTGGAGCTGGCCAAGACAGAGCTGCAAAAGGCTAAGGATGGTGCCAATGGTAAGACGAGTTTGTCGACTGGTTTGCCTTGGGCTTGAGTGCCCTTCTGCTCTTTCTGAATCAAGTACCATTTCTTTGCAGAAAAGCTGAGAGAAGCTCTGGCAAAGAAGGACCAGGATCTGGCTGCTGCCCGAAAGGAAGCTGACGACAGAGTCGCTCTGGCCAAACAGAAGCTGGCTTCGGTCGGCCAGTTGGAAGAAGAGAATACCAGGCTGAAGTCTGCTCTAAATGACTCCAACAAGGAGTGCTCGCACTGGAAGAAGGTGAATCTCGTCCAGGGCGAGAAAATGGAAAGCATTGCTCGCAGGAGGGATGATCTGGAGAGCTATCTGAGAAGTCTTGCCAAGAAGTTGTTCA